>NW_027507112.1:114875-119618 GCF_052324685.1 Brachyhypopomus gauderio
TCTCTCCTGTAGTCTGAGTGGGGCAGGTCTGAGGGTCAGTCTTCTCTCTCCTGTAGTCTGGGTGGGGCAGGTCTGAGGGTCAGTCTTCTCTCTCCTGTCAGTCTGGGTGGGGCAGGTCTGAGGGTCAGTCTTCTCTCTCCTGTAGTCTGGGAGGGGCAGCTCTGAGGGTCAGTCTTCTCTCTCCTGTAGTCTGGGAGGGGCAGCTCTGAGGGTCAGTTAACAGTTGCTTACGGTTATTTACGGTTGTTTACGGTTGAGTACACACAGCCGTTTCATGGAAAACTGGTGGTGTGACTTGTCTGTGTGTCCTAAGGGTCAACGTGCCCTTTAGTATCATTAGGCCTTCTGTGCCAGTGTGTTCCTCTTGGTAAAGGTCAACCACTACTTGGTATAGTGGCACATGAGCCAAGAATTATGCTGAAGTCAGTCAGTACTCATAAGAATAAAGCATTCTCCCGCTGCCAGGATCCACACTTAACCTGAGACAGATACGGCATCATCTACATGAGTCACATAGTGCACATTTTACACAGAACGAGATGTGTCCTATGTAGTGTTTCCTGTGTGTGTGTGTGTGTGTGTGTGTGTGTGTGTGTGTGTGTGTGTGTGTGTGTGTGTGTGTGTGTGTGTGTGTGTGTTTTAGTGAGCTGTTTGTGTGCAGCTGGCTAAAGCAGGTGCCTGCAAAGACTACTGGCGCCTGTCCAGGTATGGAGTACAAACACCACACGAGCAAAACAAGGGGGGGAAGGAACAAGACAGAGAGAGAGAGCAACAGAGAGAGAGAGAAAGAGAGAGAGAGAAAGAGAGAGAGAGAGCAACAGAGAGAGAGGGAGCAAAAGGGAGGAAGACACAGAGAAAGAGAGAGCAAATAAGGAAGAGAGGACAAGAAAAAGAAATAGCCTCAGAGAGGGAGACAACAGAGAGACAGCAGGGAGACAGCAGGGAGACAGCAGAGAGACAGCAGAGAGACAGCAGAGAGACAGCAGAGAGACAGCAGAGACAGCAGGGAGACAGCAGAGAGACAGCAGGAAGACAGCAGGGAGACAGCAGAGAGACAGCAGAGAGACAGCAGGAAGACAGCAGGAAGACAGCAGGGAGACAGCAGAGACAGCAGAAGACAGCAGGGAGACAGCAGAGACAGCAGGGAGACAGCAGGCATAGATTGACTATCTCTACAGGAAATGGAAGGGGAGATCTGATTTTAGAAAAAGCATCATATGTACTATACCACCCAACAGCCTCCACCACCTCCTTTTGCACCATCCTGCCCCCTCCACCACCTCCTCCTCCCTGTTCACCAGGGCTCGGCAGACAGAAAGACATTAGCAGACTGGTTAAAGATAAAGAGCTGCTCAGATTTCATGCTTGTTCCTCTTTTAACTGTTCGGTTTATGAGCAACGTAAGACGGGGTGCGACCCTCCACACAACTCATCTTCCTCTCATACCATCCTCATCTACCTCCTTCAGCCTCATCACTGTGCCATCCTCTACCCGCTTTGCTAATAAGATTATTTGGGTAATATCTCAATTATTGGGAATATATATAGCGTTCTGAGAAGAACTTCTTATTTATGGCAAATGCCATGTGCTAAGGTCCCACCCATTGCTGTGAACTGCCGTGGTTAGTGGTTCAAATTCACGCCTGCGTGTGAGACCCTGTGTGTGTGAGACCCTGTGTGTGTGTGAGACCCTGTGTGTATGTGAGACCCTGTGTGTGTGTGTCTGTTTGAGGTCCTGTGTGTGTGTCAGACCCTGTGTGTGTGTGTGTGTGTGTGTGTGTGTGTGTGTGTGTGTGTGTGTGTGTGTGTGTGTGTGAGACCCTGTGTGTGTGTGTGAGACCCTGTGTGTGTGTGTGAAACCCTGTGTGCGTGAGACCCTGTGTGTGTGTGAGACCCTGTGTGCATGTGAGACCCTGTGTGTGTGCAAGACCCTGTGTGTGTGTGAGATCCTGTGTGTGTGAGATCCTCCTTTACTGGGGAGCAGGTTCTCCTGGCCGAGCTGAAAGGGAATCGGCGGCAAACATCGGAAATCAATCTGCTCTCATAAAGCACAAAGCTTTTAGCAAGGTCCAAGTGAAGGAGGCGGGTGGGAGAGTGGGGGGGCGGAGTGGGGGAGAGGAGGAGGCGGAGTGAGGAGAGGAGGGCGGGGCTTGAGCTGCTGAGAGCAGGCAAGGCCAGGTCATCGGGTTGAGCTTTATTAGGTCCATAAGCCATGTGATGGCTTGTCCGGGCCAGGTTGTAAAAGCAGGAACGAGCCAGGGATTGATCTCTGTGGTGAAATAAAGCTTGAGTAAGCTATCATTACACAGCACACGCCACCCCAGCACACGCCACACCAGCACACGTCACCCCAGCACATGCCACACCAGCACACGCCACACCAGCACACGCAACCCCAGCACACGCAACACCAGCACACGCCACACCAGCACGCGCCACCCCAGTACACGCCACACCAGCACACGCCACACCAGCACACTCTACACCAGCGCACTCTACACCAGCACACTCTACACCAGCACACGCCACACCAGCACACGCCACACCAGTACACGCCACACCAGCACATGCAACCCCAGCACACGCCACACCAGCACACGCAACCCCAGCACACGCCACCCCAGCACACGCCACAGCAGCACACGCAACCCCAGCACACGCCATCCCAGCACACGCCACACCAGCACACGCCACACCAGCACACGCCACCCCAGCACACGCCACACCAGCACACCGCAACCCCAGCACACGCCACACCAGCACACGCCACACCAGCACACGCCCACACCAGCACACGCAACCCCAGCACACGCCACCCCAGCACACGCAACCCCAGCACACGCCACACCAGCACACGTCACACCAGCACACGCCACCCCAGCACACGCCACACCAGCACACGTAACCCCAGCACATGCCACACCAGCACACGCCACACCAGCACACGCAACCCCAGCACACGCAACACCAGCACACGCCACACCAGCACACGCCACCCCAGTACACGCCACACCAGCACACACGCAACACCAGCACACTCTACACCAGCACACGCCACACCAGCACACGCCATACCAGCACACGCCACACCAGCACACGCCACACCAGCATACGCCACCCCCAGCACACGCCACACCAGCACACGTCACCCCAGCACACGCCACACCAGCACACGCCACACCAGCACACGTCACCCCAGCACACGTCACCCCAGCACACGCCACCCCAGCACACGCCACACCAGCACACGCCACACCAGCACACGTCACTCCAGCCCACTCCACCCCAGCACACGCCACACCAGCACACGCCACCCCCAGCACACGTCACCCCAGCACACGCCACACCAGCACATCGTCACACCAGCACACGCCACCCAGCACACGCCACACCAGCACACGCAACCCCAGCACACTCTACACCAGCACACACAACCCCAGCACACACCACCCCAGCACACGCCACCCCAGCACACGCAACCCCAGCACACGCAACCCCAGCACACGCAACCCCAGCACACGCCACACCAGCACACGTCACACCAGCACACGTCACACCAGCACACGCCACCCCAGCACACGCCCACACCAGCACACGCCACCCCAGCACACGCCACCCCAGCACATGCCACACCAGCACACGTCACCCCCAGCACACGTCACACCAGCACACGTCACCCCAGCACACGTCACCCCAGCACACGTCACCCCAGCACACGCAACCCCAGCACACGCCACTCCAGCACACGCTACACCAGCACACGCCACCCCCAGCACACGCCACCACCAGCACACGCCACACCAGCACACGCCACACCAGCACACGTCACCCCAGCACACGCCACACCAGCACACTCTACACCAGCACACTCTACACCAGCACACGCCACCCCAGCACACGCCACCCCCAGCACACGCCACACCAGCACACGCCACACCAGCACACGCCACACCAGCACACGTCACCCCAGCACACTCTACACCAGCACATTCTACACCAGCACACGTCACCCCAGCACACTCTACACCAGCACACGCAACCCCAGCACACGCCACCCCAGCACACGCCACCCCAGCACACGCCACACCAGCACACGCCACACCTGCACACGCCACACCAGCACATGCTGTTGTAAGTGTGGAGGAGGACCATGAAGCTGTATCTTCCACACCTCAGCAGAGGCAAGCTGTGTTGTGCTCTGAGCTGATCTGGGATCAGAGTGAACACACTGACCCTGAACTCCTACCCCCACCCCCCCCCCCCAATCTTATCTCTCCCTTTACAGAGCATGTTCTCTGTTCGTTCCATGGAAAAGCATGCGATCCCTGCCATTAACAGACAAGCATGTCTCATTACCCACCACGCCGCACGTGCAACCCCCCTGCCCTGGAAGAGGAGTGTGTTATCAGTGGACCCCAGGTGCGCCCTGGGAAATTCACACCCATAGTGCCAAGATCATCCCAAGAGCCGGGGGACAGCTTATCACATTACAGTTTTTTTACTCGGTAAGACCCATCTGAAACGATGTCTCCTTTTGTCAAAACTTAACACACAGCAGCCCACACACAAAACCCACACACAAAAACACAAACATCAAAGTTTTTTTTTGTATTCAAACACTACACACAAATATCAGGTGAACAGCCTATATGACAAATACACACTGATGTGACAAATGCAAAAACACTACTACCATGTGTTTGAGTGTTCAGTGTGTAGTCTGCCGTAAAGGTCTGTCAAAGT
>NW_027507113.1:0-5000 GCF_052324685.1 Brachyhypopomus gauderio
TGTGAGTGTGTGTCGTGTGTTGTGTGTGTGTGTGTGAGTGTGTGTGTGTGTGTGTGGTGTTGTGTTGTGTGGCGTGTTAGTGTGGTGTGTGCTGTCGATGTATCTTTGTGTGTGCTGTGTTGTGGGTGTGTGTGTGTGTGTGTGTTGTGTGTGTGTGGTGTGTGTGTGTGTGTGTGTGTGTGTGTGTGTGTGTGTGTGAGTGTGTGTGTGTGTGTCTGTGTGTGTGTGCGCTCGATGTGTGTGTGTGTGGTGTGTGTATGTGTGTGTGTGTGTGGTGTGTGTTGTGCTGTATGTGTGTGTGTGTGAGTGTGTGCTGTATGTGTGGTGTGTGTTGTGTGTGTGTGTGTGTGTGTGTGTATGTGTGTGTATGTGTGTGTGTGTGTGTGTGTGTGTGTGTTGTGTAGTGTGTGTGTTGTGTGTGTGTGTGTGTTGTGTGTGTGTGTGTGTGTGTGTGTGTGTGTGTGTGGTGTGCGTGTGTGTGTGTGTGTGCGCACATGTGTATCCAACAAAGAGCAACAGCAGTGTTGGTGGTATTCAAGCTGCCAGATCCCAGCACTGTAACTTTTTCTTAGCAGCTTTTTCGGAGCACATAGTAGCTGAGGGGCAGATTTGGCGTTGATGGGGTGAATTCAAGACCTTCTCCACCCACTCCACCACAACTCCCACTCTAAACTCCGCCTGTCTCTGTGTGTGTAAGCTGGCTTTAGTTATCATCGTATTGTACCAGGAATACTGCGTACACAACATGCAAAGAGCCTTTTAGTCAAATTCCAACTTCCTTTCTTAAGTCTTTTCCTGCTGTACATCCAGCCAGCTGCATAATGACAGCAGATTAAAAGCAGCAGCCTTTGAATTTTGAGGACCATTTCAGTTTGTCGTAAACAATAAGGCAGTTAATGATAACACACAGTATCAATACAACCACCCGCAGACATATAAACGTCAATTATCCAATTTAGAGCGTTACAGCCAAGTTAATTGGCATCGAAAAGCTCATTAGTGACATGTTTAATAATTATTTAATTTTTAAAAGGAGGAGCTCAAAAAAAAAAAACCCAAACTTAATAATAAAACAAATAAAAGAGGCAGAAGATTGAAACGTACAGCGCAGAGGAGGGCAGTGAATGTTCATCCAGGGCGGATTGACGTGTGGTGAGTGAGAAATGCCGAGGATTACATGCTGCTCCCCCCCCAGCCCCAAACCCCCCCAGCCCCCGTCTGCAGCCAAGGTGTCATGGCTGCCGTGCCCTGGGTTGACGAGCGAGCGGGCAGAACTCGAATGTTGGACTCTGTGGGGTGGGGGGATTTTTTCCCTGCGTAATCCCAGCACCGAGGTGGGCGGAGCTTCTCCCGGGACTGCAGAGGCCTGGGTCACACGTCGCGGTGATGTTGTACACTTTCAAGCTTTCTCCTTCCCTCTCTCCTTCCCTCTCTCCTCTCTCTCTTAATCTTGCTCTCTCTCTTTCTCTTTCTTTGAGTCTCTCATTCATAAGCACACATTTATCACCATATCCCCAACACACACTTCACATCCCACCCCAAAATGCTCAACGTGCCATCATACCATAATCTCCACCCTTGCCCAGTAACCCAAAGATGATGCAGGCTTTGATCCGCCCCCTAATCTGAGATTACAGGCCCGGGGCGGTTGGCCTGGTGTGAGCATTGGCGGGTAGGGAAGCCTCTTTTCGCTCGCTGTGCCACTGGAAGACATGGACACCACGGAGAGGTGGCAGAATTAAACCCATATGTCTGTTGGGGGACTAGACACTCAGCCAAGCCCATGATGCATTGTCACGATCGAGACCATCACCTTATTCTCAGCTCTGTCAGATTGGTGCTACTCGTATGGTCCTGAATCAGATGAAGTCATTTAGCCTTTTGAGAAATAGACTATCTACTCTGCTCTGTAGCTAATGTGTTAGCCACCTCAAGCATTTCTCAGCGTGTTCACACTTCAGCATGTTGTCAGCACTGTTGTCTAGGATAATAATATTAACTAACTATCCTATAACTATCCTATAACTCAAAACGACGCGTCTGACTCATTGAGTGTCCTGTGATTATCTCAGGTAGGATCAGAAGCTCACAGCTCACAGGGCAGAGGTGATTATGGTTCTCACCCAGACGGACCCTCTGCCCTGAACTGCACTGGAGGTCTGCACAGGGCCACCTGAGAACCTCATGAATGCTATCTCCAGTGCTCCACGCCTCTGCGCAATGCCATCAACCAACCGAACAGTTTAGACAAACACCCCAACCCTGGCAATACCCTGGGGCCTGTCCTTAAAACCATAGTTTACTCCAAGGCACATAGAGAATAACTGGGCCTAACTCAGTACAGAAGACAAAATTCTGCACTTCGTAAGAGACCTCTGTCCTCCGACATCATGGCACCACCACTGCTGGCCTAGCGTGTAAAAGGCGAGGTTCAAATGAACTATATCACGTTGTTGTGTCATTTGAACGAGCACAAAGAGGAGGTGATCACATATCTCCTTCAGGCACCCCCCCCGCCCACACTCACGCTGCCGATCTAAAGCCCATCGACGAAGACATTTGTGTTTGCCTCCGATAATTAAATCTGGACTCGGGCCCATAAGAGGAGGAAATGACATAAGCAGAGTAGCCCCTCCCCCTCTCCACCGCTCATATTGTTCTTGTGATTACTGGCTTTAGGGCTGTCTGGCCTATTATGTAGTGTTTGGCAGTGTAATAGCAATAGTCCTGTGATAGGTCAAGAGGTGGCCGTAGCCGCTACAAAGGCAAGCGATCAATAGTATTGGTATTATACTGATCAATAAAAAAGGCATTTGAAGTTTGACCTCAGACCAGATGCAGACTGTGGACTGTGGTCAACATAAAGGCCATGGGGCAGGGCCAAACGTGAATGTGAAACGTTGGTCATTTACATATCCAGTGATTGGAGATAGATTCAGATGCTGCACTGAGAGATTACGGTGAGATTATTTGGTGGTGACAGATTATTATGGGCACATGCAATTCAGGTTTTGTTTTTCATGTACCAGACGAAATTATTGCAATACATCATACCATTGAGTTAATGGCAGCCGTGTGGGTGTGTAAATGGAGGAACAGGAACTCTGGGGATTGTGGGATGGATTAGGGAATCACTTTCATACTCTGGGAATTTTGTGGATGGATTAGCAAATCACTTTTTGGGTCTGTTGCTGTCTCTTGAGCATAACCATTATGACTTGGAGAACATCTCCACAGTGCAGCAGCGTATGACTGCAGGAAACACAGGAGACCAATAGTGAGGGAACCATGTTTTAGTGTGTTACACTCAATAACAGACAACTCACACACACACACACACACACACACACACACACACACACACACACACACACACACACACACACACACACACGCGCGCACACACACACACACACACACACACGCACGCACGCACGCACGCACGCACACACACACACACACACACACACACACACACACACACACACATACATACAGTTACCACATTATGATACATGCCAGAATACTTTTGTAAATGCACACACCCACCACACACACACACACACACACACACATATACACACACATGCATTTACCACATTATGATACATGCCAGAATACTTTTGATAACACACACACACACACACATATACACACACACACACACAGAGTTACCACATTATGATACATGCCAGAACACTTTTATTAATACACATACACACACACATGTACACACTCATGCATTTACCACATTATGATACATGCCAGAATACCTTTGATAATACACACACACACACACACACACACACACACACACACACACACACATGCTCTGTGGCACTGAGCAGGATAATTAGCATGACCCCGCCCCAGAATGGAGCCATTGCTCTCTGAGCCCACAAGCACGTGTGAAATGTGTCATAAATCCCTCTGACACAGGTGTGGGGACAGTACTGTGGGGGCGCTGAGCAAGCCATACGGCCCTGCACACTGATCCTGGATCAGATCCTCTGCTAGACATAATCATTTAGTGAGAAAACCATCAAACTGCTTCCAGAATTCTCTAAATGTGCAGCTGTTCTCATGACTCCCAACGTCCTTCAGAGATGTGTTGACATGATGCTAGCTGAACACTTTAGTACGCTTATTTGTTTTGCATTCATTTTATATGCTATTTGTTTAGAGATATTCATTCATGTCACCTGTTATTAACATTTTTTACATTAACATTTGCATATTAACAGTTTCATTTAAAAAACACAATTGTAATTGCAAGTAGCAGTTTTCTAACACTACGTGAACTTGAGGCGTCTGCACTGGTGTTTCGTAGCCTGTCACGCGTGTGCAGTGCAGACCTTGAACAGACACTGTGGTTGTTCTTGCTAATGAGTTATTAATATACGTGGAATCACTCTGAAGCTGTGGGTGCCGGTGAGCCTGTGGTCAAATGTCCAGAGGACAGAGGAGTGGTCTGTTCATGTGTCTAATTGTTACAGGTTATACGTTTTCACTTAATGTATTTAGCTCTGGCACTCAAACATAGGGTTCTGCCCCTCAAACATAGGGTTCTGCCCCTCACATGTAGGGATTGCCCCTCACATGAAGGGTTCTGCCCCTCACATGAAGGGTTCTGCCCCTCACATGAAGGGTTCTGCCCCTCACATGAAGGGTTCTGCCCCTCACATGAAGGGTTCTGCCCCTCATATGAAGGGTTCTGCCCCTCACATGAAGGGTTCTGCCCCTCACATGAAGGGTTCTGCCCCTCACACTTAGGGTGGTTTTCGTTGCCACTGTCATCTTTGGCTTGCTCGTTATGAGTCTGGACCTAGATTCTCGCTAAATAATATATTTTGTTTGCTGTAACAGAAGTGCTATACAAATCAGTTTGTATTTATATATAAATAAATTTCGTGAGTTTTACATCAGCGATGTTTTTGCCACTTCGAAGAAGCAGAAGAGATGACGTGGGACAGACTTCTGACACATCACACGTGTTTTTC
>NW_027507113.1:10000-38429 GCF_052324685.1 Brachyhypopomus gauderio
GCGCTTTCGTGAAGAAGGTTCCGCTGGATCGCGTTGCTCCGTCCAGGGGAAGCTGTGGCCGTTCAATCGGCGGTCCCTCGATGGTCCGTTGCGTGGTGTCCCGGGGAAGTGGTCGCTGTCGACGTTAAGATGAACTCGCGGAGGTCCGGCCGTCGCGCGAATGTTCAAACAGTTCTTAATCGTCGGCTAGCTGAAGCGATTGGTTTTAGCGAACTCCGCAAAAGAAATAAAAGTAGCGAACTAGTTACTTCTTGCGTCGCGTGCTGCACAGGGTTCGAGTGCAGAACCAATACCGCTTTGTTCCCGAAGGTGTGCGCGCTCTTCGTCTCTAGGTAGCTACTTTGATGCAGCCAGGTAGAGAGAACGAACAAAGGGGGATCCTCCCTTTTAAAGGGGATTCGTCTGATGACGTAGTTCCACATCCGTCCTGATGTGGGCCATGCACCTAGGGGGAGCACCCCCCTTCCTTTGTCTGTGGAGGCATGGTACCTACATTCCCCCCTTGGTCTGATGGTGAAGTTGTAGAGCCCTCAGAGCATGCTGTTCACCTGTCATCCACAGCAGGCGCCGATTAGTGAGCGTCCACCTTGGTCCCCAGCGCCTTGTCAATGTCCATGCAGTGTCCTTTTCACTCCTGGGTCGGCTGACCTACATAATTCAAAACTGACAGCATCTGGACAGATCATGAAACATGACACTGGGCAGGAAGTGATGACTGACATCTGGGCAGAACATTTAGACTGTATCATCTGGGCAGAATATCTACTCTAACGTCTGTGCAGATCACATGCAATATTGAGGGAAAATACACACCAAAGATAGAAAAAGAAAATAAACAATCAAAATATACAACAAACTATAAGCAACTAACTACACTAGGTAGTGTCGGTGTGGCCTCCTATCATTGAGATATGGGTTTTATATCTATACAAATGTGGAGAGGAACGGTCAGGGTTTACTGCCTTGTCAGGGTAGTTACCTTTAGAGGGGAAGGAAGAGGTGCCTCAAGTGGTTGAAGGCGAAGGTGTTGAGGAGTGTTAGTGAGTGAGTCAATTAGAGCATTTAGAGCTTGGGTGTACCTCAGGAGCATCAGACAGACACCTGCAGTTATGACCCAACCAGTGAGGACAAGGCCAAAGACCCCTGGCGGGACTCTAATGAGCACAGTCTGGTTTGGGAGTCTCATCCTCATGGCCATGTCATGGCTTTCATATATCATTACAACCTCATGCTGGGGGGTGTTGACAAGCCACAAGTCACCTGCCGTTTCTACTCTAGTTTCGGTGACATCACCCTTACTTGACATAAGGGCCTTGCACTTTCCATCTGTGGTGACAGTTGCTGGCCTTTTGATGCCTCTGACTATTTTGATGGGGACAGGGTAAGGAGGTATCCTACCCTCGCTCAGGCTAGTTATCGAGGAACTAACCTCATTCAGTGCATCCTGTAGGAACTGTTTAACCCTACTGAGCTCTACAAGTTCTGACTCAACTACATGGTATAGATGATTAAAGGTCTGGGCGGTAGCGTTGAGTAAGATGATCATGCCCTGCAGTGCTTTTCCCGGTCCTCGCAGCTTTTGTTGATTAAGGTCTGTTGTCAGGATATCAGCTTCTTCAGAGGGTTGCTGCCGGATCTCCTGCTCAAACCCTGGGTAAGGTTCTTTGGGAAGGTCAGTGGTCAGCTCATTCACAGAAGGTTGGGTCTGACTACTATGCATGACTGCATACACAAGCATCTCGTTCCTCTTACTGAGATCAACTCGACAAATCGAGCCTGGCATCCTGTCTGGAACGATGGCTATCATTCTCGAAGGCAGGGTAAAGAACACGTCGTCGTGAATCTGGGGTCCCTCAAGCAGCCTTGGCAACTCACCAATCACGGGGATGGACAGCTCAAAGTCATGGAATGTGCTGTCGATCAAATAGCCCAACGTTGTACGAGCAGGCACCTGGATAGTACAGTTAGTGGGATTCTGTACCAGAAGGTAAGCTGAACGACTGGTCAATTCAAGGAGAGGAGTTCCACATGTGGTGAGGTTCAGCTCAAGGAACCACGGTGCGGGATGAAAGAAAGCCCCTGGGTAGTCAAACTTCTGTCTTCTCAAGACCATGAGTCGAAACGGAACGCTAGCCGACCTAGTTGGGACAGTCAAGTTCAACCCGTTTACCACCCGACATGCTTGGGGAATTGTTCTCCAGTCACAGTTGTATGTCTTGGTCCTGTCACTGACAGGCTTACAAACAGTGACTTGGGTCCGTAACTGCACATTGCAACAGTCAATCAGAGGAGCCAGCCTATCGAGCAGGTCTTGACTGATGAGCAGCTGTTCCGCGTCAAATTTAGAGGTTTTCTTCATCTCTGGGAGTTTGAACTCCAACCAAGCTCTCTGTTTGGTTGGGGCGTGGTCTTGCCTATAGCAGGTGATGCTAAGCTGATGGGGCTCAATGTTGAGGCATCTCCCCATGGCGAGTGAGGCCTGTCTCACGGTGGAGAATGTGTCGGTGCATATGAGGCTGATCTCCGATCCGGTGTCCAACAGCGTATTGAAACTTGGGTGATCTTCTAGGAGGACACTGGTATAGATGTGTTGGGCGCTGCCTTTCTGGACCAGGTCTCCCAGGAACTGCAGGAGTGGGGAGGAAGAAGCAGAAAGAATGGGTGAAGGTTGTTCCGCAGTTGGTGACCGTGCGTTCTCGCTTGATGGTCCCTTTCCCCAGCCAATGAGATGGATCCAGGATAGCGGTGAGGAGGGTTCTCGGCCTAGTCATGCGACCGAGGGGCCTCCATCCTCACAAGAGCGTTTCTCACGGTCCTTGGTCGGTCGGATGGTGTTCATGTCCTTCTCTTGAGACATCTTTGTGATCGTATCCTTGAGAAGCTGAAGCTCTGTCCTTAATTCAGCAGTGGCTTGTGACTCGGTCTCTAGACCTCTGCCTCGGTCTCTGTGTTCTTGGCGTCGAGAGGTCCGATCCTGGTTTTCCCATCTGTTCTCTCTAGGTGATCGCTTAGGCTCATGGGAGGAGTAGTGGTTGCCATGGCTCTTCTGGGGTGCCCTTGACTGGTGTAGATCACCCCCCTTGGACTGTTTGTGTCCGTCTCTCCAATCCCTTGGCTTTTTCTCCAAGTGGGAGCGGTGAGACAGGCTAGCCCCATGGTGGACACGGTTACCATTTGGTACTTCCGCGCCCTCCAATTCTATGGGTTTGCTCGCGGAGTTCTGCACGGCGAGTACTTGGGGATTCTCTTCTCTCTTATCCACCGATCGGACGATTGTCTCCCAGGCCATCTGTGCCATCTTCCGAATGTCACGCATGGATGGGTCACCTTGCCGGGTGAGGAGAGTCACGTGGGTGCGCACGCATGGATGCAGGTTGTGCAGGAAGAGTGACTTGAAGGCTCTGTCTTCTTCCAGTCCTGGGCCATTTCTTCCTTGGAAGTAGGCGTGTCTCAGGCGAGTGTAGAAGTCGCGGGGATGTTCGTGGCGGCCATGCTTAATTTGGATGGCTGAAATGGTCGCAGAGGTTTCATCTGCAAAAGGGGAGTATTCCTCTGCTAGGGCTTCACAGAGCAGGTCAAAGTCGTCACGGGTGTCCGCTGGCTGGGCCTCTATGAATGCGTGGACTGATCTGGAAGTCGTCTTCCAGATTAACTTGACTCTCTCTCTGTGGGTGGAGTGAGGTAGGTCGAAAAGACAGTGCCTTATCTCTCTGAGGTAGTCTTCAATGTTGTGGTCACGCTTCTCTGGATCAAAGCGCTCAATGTCTTTGGCGAGGGCGTCCAGCTGCTTCAGGCGTGGGGCATCACTAGGTCTTGGTTCTCGGGCGAAGCTATAGTGATGTGGCTCGTACCTGCCACGCTGAGGAGACTGGAGGATGCGTCCGTCATATCTGCCGTGGTGCAGGGGCTCTTCTCTTTCCGGGGAGTAGTCATCAGGACCGTAGTCTCTGAAGTCCTGGTAGGGAGGTCTGGAGTGTGCAGCTCTCCGCGCATCTAGGAGGCCCTTCCGCTGTTGGTCAGCAAAGCGAACTTGTTCCTGGTGCTGAGCGTCAGAGCGGTAGGAGCAGCGAGTTGACTCTCGTCGTGGGGGTGAGAAGAAAAAGGGGGACATGGAGGAGGAGTAGTGCTGATGCGTAGTTCGGGGTCTCTCAGGCGCGTGGCGGGACGTGAGAACCCTGGAGGGGGTTCGGGGAGCCCGTATTGGGCGGAGCTCTTCAGGGTGTTCCTCCTCTGAGTCATAACCTGAAGTGTGGTGGCGTGGAGCAGTCCTTGATACTGCTGGCCGTGGCGGACTGAGGCGTAGGCTGGGTTGTCTGGTACCTCGTGAGTCCCAGCGAGATGGTATTGGCTCCAGGGGAGGCACGACATGGCCATCTCTGGGGTTCTGGGAGCGAAGGGACATCCTGCTGACTGCCTCCACTATGGACCTCACTTCCAGGTCGCTCTCACCTCCCGAGCCGGCATCCTCCTGCCTCTGTCGCGCACTGGTCAGGTCATCCACCTCCTCCTGCAGGGCATCTAGCTCCATCCTGGTTTTCTTGTGGAAGAGCAGGAATATTCGACCAATGGCCTCCTGAATGTTGACCTCAGAAGCTTGCTGGATAAAAGCCACCATTTCACCTATCTTCCTCTCACAGTCCTCCCTGGAATATTGCTGGATGCTGTTCTCCTCTTCTTCAGACAGCCGGATGAGTTGGCTGATCAGGTTGGGAAGGGAGATGTGAGGGGGTTGCTCCCCAGAGTTGCGTCGGGATGCTGATGCTGTGCTCATTCTCAGGCCTATGACTAGGGCTCAGTTCTCCTAGGGGCAAGCAGGCTATGCACTGTACTCAACGTGTATAGGACCAGCACTAAGCCTTGACTGGGTCAAACGACAACAAGCATGTACTCAAAAGGAATCTGAAGCTAGCAGCAAACCTTGAATCTGTCAGATGGGGACCAGCAATGTACTCAAACGGTGTAGGACGTTAGCACCAAGCCTTGAATGTCTCAAATAGGAACCATAAGCAGTGTATTAAAAGGGAATATGAAGCTAGCACCAAGCCTTGACTATATCAAATAGGGCAACAAGCGAGGAGCAGCAACTTCTGCAAACCCAATGTACTGGAGCGGCTAAGGGATCTATTCTAGTTGCGGCAAGGGTGGACTACAGTTAGCACACACGCTAGCTACCTCCAGTGATGTGTGCCAGCATTAAACTCTATTCAACAGGGGCAAGCAACCGAACTTTCAGTTAGGTGAAAAGGCTACTCTGAGTTCAATCAACATCAGTATATCAAAACATCAATGCTTATCAATATAACTTAGTTAATTCATTACCAGTCAATGGTTACTGAATAACAACACCCCAGATGTGATCAACAAAAGTCCTAATTAATAAGATTCGACAGTAAAAGGTGGTTGCTCATTAATTAGCACTGATCAAATTAGAGAAGTATGGTTAGTTGTTATTCTTAGAGAAAATGTGATGTATTTATGTGTTGAAATTACATCTAGTGTTATCCGGTATGGATGAGTGTATATGAAACAAAACCTTTGTTTTTAGATTTTGGCGCCACCTAGTGGCGGGATGGGTGTATATACCTTTAACTATGCGGTTGTTACTGCGCAGTCGTTGTCGCGGTTACAACTGAAGCCAAGCAACTATTCCTCACACGGGGCACCAATTATGTAGGTGCTGGCCAAATTTATTTAGTAATCAGTCTCATAAAATTACCTACGAAATGGTGGGAGTTCAGACCGTGTTAAATTTACCCAAATTTTATACAAACTCATTTAACTAAGGTCGCCACTAATTGTGGTCAGCTCCCGTAGCCCAAATTGTTTGATTAACAAACTATAAATCTGAAGGTTACAGTTCAAATAATAGTTCTGGCTTCAGGTTGTAACAGAGAAGCAACGACTCAAACGACAGTATTTAAACATAAAAACATTTATTGATCACAAAGCATAGTAATAAAAGCATAGCAAACAAAGGGGACAGGAGGGTTGGCAAGTGTGTGTGTGTGTGTGTGTGTGTGTGTGGATGTGTATTCGAGTGCGCGCGGATGCGCGTGCGTGTCTTCGAGTGCGCGCGGATGCGCGTGCGTGTCTTCGAGTGCGCGCGGATGCGCGTGCGTGTGTACGTGCGTATGGGGGAGGAGATCTTTGAGACAAAAGGGAAACTCGATGGCGCGAAACTTAAACCGAGTTCTCACTACAGCCACAGACAACGCAAATTTCCTCCAACTAAGACACGGTATCGTCGGTCACTATACAGCCCCAACGAGCGTATAGTGGGACACACGTTTAACAGTTATACGAAATAAAAGAATCAGTGTAAATAATCGAACAAGTTTAAACAGAATACCTATTTAAGCTTTGAACAGAATATCTCTTTAAGCCTTAAACAGAGTACGGTTTAACATGAACGTGATTATAAACACCACTGCAAACAAGCGTTCACAAAGCATCGATCTAAGCACACAGAAAGCAGTAAAACAAGATATTGTTCTAAGTCTGCCCAGATGCACAGTCTTACTTTGAGTTGTTCAGTCCGCGGCCCGCGCAGTAGGCCAGGTAGCCTCTTGAGGAGGACTCCTTCGTGCGCTTTCGTGAAGAAGGTTCCGCTGGATCGCGTTGCTCCGTCCAGGGGAAGCTGTGGTGGCCGTTCAATCGGCGGTCCCTCGATGGTCCGTTGCGTGGTGTCCCGGGGAAGTGGTCGCTGTCGACGTTAAGATGAACTCGCGGAGGTCCGGCCGTCGCGCGAATGTTCAAACAGTTCTTAATCGTCGGCTAGCTGAAGCGATTGGTTTTAGCGAACTCCGCAAAAGAAATAAAAGTAGCGAACTAGTTACTTCTTGCGTCGCGTGCTGCACAGGGTTCGAGTGCAGAACCAATACCGCTTTGTTCCCGAAGGTGTGCGCGCTCTTCGTCTCTAGGTAGCTACTTTGATGCAGCCAGGTAGAGAGAACGAACAAAGGGGGATCCTCCCTTTTAAAGGGGATTCGTCTGATGACGTAGTTCCACATCCGTCCTGATGTGGGCCATGCACCTAGGGGGAGCACCCCCCTTCCTTTGTCTGTGGAGGCATGGTACCTACATATATATATATATATATATATATATATATATATATATATATATATATATATATATATATTTATATATATATCCCCCCCCACACACGCACACACACACACACACACACACACACTAAATTGCCACATAAACTGACGTAACCGGGTCAGTGGATACTGAAGCACATGGTGCGAAGAGGTCGCCAACTTTCTGCAGAGTCAATCACTACAGACATCCAAACTTCATGTGGCCTTCAGATTAGCTCAAGAACAGTACACAGAGAGCTTCATGGAATGGGTTTCCATGGTTGAGCAGCTGCATCCAAACCATACATCACCAAGTGCAGTGCAAAACATCGGATGCAGTGGTGTATCGCACGCTGCTACTGGACTCTAGTACAGTGGAGTTGTGTTCTCTGGAGTGACGAATCAATCAATCAATCAAATTTTATTTATACAGCGCTTTTTACAACAGTTGTTGTCACAAAGCAGCTTTACAAGTGCCGAGTCCTAGCCCACAGTGAGCAAGCCAAGGGCGACAGTGGCAAAGAAAAACTCCCTAGTCTCTGGCAATCTGATGGACGAGTCTGGGTTTGGCGTTTGCCAGGAGAACGGTGCTTGTCTGACTGCATTGTGCCAAATGTAAAGTTTGGTGGAGGGGGGATTATGGTGTGGGGTTGTTTTTCAGGAGCTGGGCTTGGCCCCTTAGTTCCAGTGAAAGGAACTCTGAATGCTTCAGCATACCAAGACATACTGGACAATTCCAACTTTGTGGGAACAGTTTGGAGCTGGTCCCTTCCTCTTCCAACAAGACTGTGCACCAGTGCACAAAGCAAGGTCCATAAAGACATGGATGGCAGGGTCTGGTGTGGATGAACTTGACTGGCATGCACAGAGTCCTGACCTCAACCCAATAGAACACCTTTGGGATGAATTAGTGCGGAGACTGAGAGCCAGGCCTTCTCATCCAACATCAGAATGTGACCTCACAAATGCGCTTCTAGAAGAATGGTCAACAATCCCCATAAACACATGTCCTAAACCTTGTGGACAGCCTTCCCAGAAGAGTTGATGCTGTTCTAGCTGCAAAGGGTGGACCAATGTCATATTGAACCCTATGGATTAGAAACGGGGTGTCACTTAAGATAATATGTGAGTCAAGGAAGGTGAGCGAATACTTTTGGCAATATAGTGTCAGTGTGTGTATGTGTATATATATATATATATATATATATATATATATATATATATATATATAGATAGATAGATAGATAGATAGATAGATAGATAGATAGATAGATAGATAGATAAACATGTCTCATGCAGTCTTCTGTTATCATATTCAGATGTCTTGTATTCCACATCAAACTTTATTAAAGTACTGCAAAGTGTTTTAGGGATTTGCTTCCTCAAGCATTTTCTTGGCCAACCCTAATCTATTAATCTTTCATAGCAAGAGATCGTGTGTCTGTGTGTAGGCATTTATGGCAAAGCATACGGACTTACAGAATGTTTAAGCTCTTATTAATGTATTCACTAGCTCGGGCGTTTTTCTTTTCTAAATGTAAATGAGGTAACGAGACGAGGGTCTTATTGTATAAGGGCACTTTGAAATAGTTCTTTGCTCTGAGATACACTTAATCAAGACTTTTAAGTTATGAATCCTTTCAAATAATTTAAGAGTTGATGTACTTTTTACCACTTTCCCCTACTGCGTCTGCACGGTTGTTAAAAAAGTTGTTCTGAATAAGAGCACCTATAAAATAACTTAATGCAAATAAAATAAGTATATATAGTAAAATGTAAAATAATGTAGCATAATATGTTAAATGAATTACGCTGCAAGCTGCACTTGTGGGAAGGAGACCTAACGCAGACAGACTTCAGCCTAACGCAGACAGACTTCAGGCTAACGCAGACAGACTTCAGCCTAACGCAGACAGACTTCAGCCTAACGCAGGCCGGTTGAACTCCTGCAGGTTTGGCCAGGCTGGCCACAGATGGCAGAATGTGATTGTAATGTAAGAGGAGGATTGTAACGAGGTTTTAACAGGCTGGGTGAGCCCCAGTCTGGCCTGGCACTTTGGGGAGAGTTTCAAAGCAGCCCGTGATATTTATGAGGCGGCAGTGCTGGGAAAAGCTGAACGCCTGTTCTTTAGCGGGAGAAGGAAAGATGTCACAGCTGACTAATTTGTTTATTACCTTTTCTCAACAGCCACCACACAGTCCCAGACACCCGCACGCAGGTGTGGAGCCACACGCAAACACACACACACACACACACACACACACACACACACACACACACACACACACACACACACACACACACACACACACACTACATGGACAAAGCCACACACACACACACACACACTCACACACACTACATGGACGAAGCCACACGGAAGCACACACACACGCACATGCACACACACACACACACACGCACACACTACACAGAGGGACCCACACCCAAACACACACACACACACACACACACACACACACACACACACACACACACACATACACACACACGCACACACTACACAGAGGGACCCACACCCAAACACACACACACACACACACACACACACACACACACACTACATGGATGGAGCTGCACTCAAACACACACACACTGCTCTCACCACAGCCCCTTCTCTCTCTAACTTCATGACAATCTTTAGCTCTTGACTGGTAAACGCTGAACGCTGGGTTTAAGTCTCATCTCAGTAAACCCTCTCTGACCCAAGGGCACGCCTCCTCCCAAACACACGGCCTAAATCCAGCAGCCCCGTTTGGGTTGTTGTCTCTCTTTCTCTTTTCCTCCCTCCCTCCCTCCCTCCCTCCTTTCCCACTCTCTCTTTCTTGACCCAGAAAACCAACAGCAACCCTAAGGTCACAACCAGAGTGTGTGTAAGTGCCCGTGTGTTTGTGTGCGAGTGTGTATGTGTGCAAGTGTGTGTGTGAGTGTGTGTATGTGTGCGGTCGGGCGTGAGCAGATCTGATACTTAAGTATCTGATGAAGCTCGCTTGTCGCTGATGGCATCTGGCTCTGTGCCAGAGTGACAGATCACTCGCAGATGCCTGACAGAGCAATGGAGAGAGAGAGAGAGAGAGATAGAGCAGTGGAAGAGTGCACGGGCATGCTCCCTCTGTCCCGGCAGGTCTCTGACTCCACTGATAGGAGTTTAATCAGGTCTAATCTGCTTATCGGCACCCCACGGCTCTGATCAACCTCAAACGCTTAACAGAAGGCAGATGCCTCGCGAATCACCAGCTTTCACTCGAAAGCATAAACCAGGCGGCGGGTGAGGGCGGGGCCAGAAGCTTTAATCTGATTCATTAAAATAAACAATGAGGTGGGTGGAGAAGGGGGGGGGGGGGGGGGGGGGTGCACAACTCTCCTCCACGTTTCCAGATGCCTCTCCACCCACAGCCCCGCCCCACGTGTGGTACGCAGGCTGTTGTCGACACCTAGGACGGGTGGGGGGGGGGGGTCGCTAGCATGACGCTTTCTTTTGTCCAAACTAAAAGTGTGAGAAGAGACGTTGAGCTTCATAACACACTAACACGCTGCGCTGTTTCACAGGTGAGGAGACGTTCCTTCATTCATGGAATTTATGTCAGTACTGATTGTAATTCAATCAGTGTAATGACTCAAAGTTTCGGGGTAGCGAACACATACATATTAACCAGTAAATTACATCACGTGAGGAGCCCCAGCAGACACAACAACCATCCTTATAAATCCCTATTTAATTAGGCTTTTAATTTAATTAAATATCATTTAATTAGGCATAACCAAACATTTTGGCTCCGCCTTTCGCAGGGCAACACCTTGTCCTCCTGCCTGTAGCCGACCCGCCTCACCTGGTCACTCTTTGGCCCGTGCTGGTGTCAGCAGCTCCTGCAGGATGAGCGTTTGACTGCTGCACCTTCTCTCCACCTCCACCTTCTCTCCATCTCCACCTTCTCTCCATCTCCACCTTCTCTCCACCACCACCTTCTCTCCATCTCCACCTTCTCTCCACCTCCACCATCTCTCCATCTCCACCTTCTCTCCACCTCCACCTTCTCTCCATCTCCACCTTCTCTCCACCTCCACCTTCTCTCCACCTCCACCGTCTCTCCATCTCCACCTTCTCTCCATCTCCACCTTCTCTCCACCTCCACCTTCTCTCCATCTCCACCTTCTCTCCACCTCCACCTTCTCTCCATCTCCACCTTCTCTCCACCTCCACCTTCTCTCCATCTCCACCTTCTCTCCACCACCACCTTCTCTCCATCTCCACCTTCTCTCCACCTCCACCTTCTCTCCATCTCCACCTTCTCTCCACCTCCACCTTCTCTCCACCTCCACCTTCTCTCCATCTCCACCTTCTCTCCACCTCCACCTGAACAAGCTGCTCTGAATAGCGACAGCTTGATAAAAGCAGGAGCTAAGCAGTGCTTGGATGACATCCTCCCCCCCAAAAAAAAAAGAAAAATAAAAAACTATGTCCTAACAACCCAAACAAAAACTCCTGATCTTTCATATTTTCATGTTTGGTGTGAGTTCTCAGTTTCCCTGATGTTCCTGTGGACCACGACGCTCCTGACACCCTCTTGTCCTACTGGAGGGTCTGGCGTTGCAGAGGGAGAACTCTCCACGGTGTTAACCTCATCAATACCATTGATCTCCTCCTCAGCAGACGTGAAGATCTGGAGAACCTTGACCATGCTGGCCCACCGTCACAGCTGTGGTGCAGCCTGTGAGGTCCGCTGGTTCTCCTGAGTGGTCCAGGGTGTCATGACCTGCCTCTGAGTGGAGGAGAAACAGGTGGAGCAAGGTTCAGCACTGACCCCACCCTCTACTCATCCAACACCTGACCCCCTGCTCCACCTGACCCGTGACCTCAGATAAATGTGCATGAAAAAAGAGAAGGGTGGGGGGGGGGGGGGGGGGGGGTACTGTTTGGGTAACTAATGTCTGTTATCTACCGAAGTCATTTTAATAGTAATCTGTATGCATAAGGGTGAAAGGGAGCTGATCTTTCCCACCAAGGGCAATAGAGTGAGAGCTACTGTGTGTGTGTGTGTGTGTGTGTGTGTGTGTGTGTGTGTGTGTGTGTGTGTGTACATGTGTGTGTGTGTACATGTGTGTGTGTGTGTGTGTGTGTGTGTGGTTTACAGGACGTTGTTCTCCTAACAAAAGGTGATAACACAGAGGACATCATGACATTGAACAACAACAGAATTCTTTATTCCCTATGATACGTTTGTTCTGATTTCAGGATCGCGCTGCTGTGTCACTGCTGGGTAAACACTGCTTTGTGTGTGTGTGTGTGTGTGTGTGTGTGTGTGTGTGTGTGTGTGTGTGTGTGTGTGTGTGTGTGTGCGCGTGTGTGTGCGTGTGTGTGTGTGTGTGTGTGTGTGTGTGTATGTATGTGTGTGCGTATGTATGTGTGTGTGTGTGTGTGTGTGTGTGTGTGTGTGTGTGTGTGTGTGTGTGTGTGCGTGTGTATGTATGTGTGTGCGTATGTATGTGTGTGTGTGTGTGTGTGTGTGCGTGTGTGTGTGTGTGTGTGTGTGTGTGTGTGTGTGCGTGTGTGTGTGTGTGCGTGTGTGTGTGTGTATGTATGTGTGTGCGTATGTATGTGTGTGTGTGTGTGTGTGTGTGTGTGTGTGTGTGTGTGTGTGTGTGTGTGTGTGTGTGTGTGTGTGCGTGTGCGTGTGTATGTTGGTGGGTAAATGACCTTCGTAAGAACCGAGTTCAAAGGTTACGTGTCATCATGACATCACCGTATGGCTCCAGGTCAATCTCACTTGCTCTTTCTACCCTGGGTCGTTTATTCCAGGATGGGAGAAAGTGCCAAGCCCGGGTCCTGACCTCTTGCTTGTCTTGCCAACTGTGGCCCTGTGCACAGGGAATTAGGGCCTGCACACTGGCCACGCCCCCCTGTGAGATCCACACGCTGGCTCCTCCCCCATGTGTTCCTCACACCACCTGTGACGGACGGCCTCCTTGAGACAAACCGCAGGCCCAAACCAGATGCGTCTGTGTATCAGACAGGAGAGACGCGAACACATGACAGTCTAGTTAGCGAAAAGAACCAACACTCTCCTTTATTTATTAACGCCCATGTTTCTTTTGAACAGCAGCACGTGTAATGCGTGGTCTTTAAGCATGATTTTTGTCTTATGTTTTTTGCATCTTGAGGCACAAAAGTGAAAAAAAAATAGCTTAAAAGAGATCGCAAAGTACCCTGATGACGTCCTCATACAACAATTATCCATTTAACCAACTGCTAAACTCCACGAACCGACGCCTGAAGCAGCCCACCGGGGCTTCGTCTGAGAGGAAGTGTGAACGCCGTTGGCATTCTACTTCTCTCCCCCCTTCCTCCTCCTCCTCATCCTCCCCCTCTCCCCCTGCTCTCACTCAACACCAGCCCCCCCCGAGGAGCCGGTGTGCTGTGTCACCCTCAGCCCCAGACAAGCACCTTCTGTTGCTTTTATCAGTGGCGGGGACGCTGCGAGGGCGACCGCGGGACTCAACACCACACCCCCTCTCACCAGCACCGCAGCCGCGGGAGACCCGCCAGACTGCGTCTCTCCTGTAAACTGCTCTCATCTGGCAACACCCAGCCAAGGTCACTCGTCCCCGGGCCAGGCACCCCGTGTCAGGTCCCTGTTCCGCTTGCGCTCCTGCTCACGTTCCTAGCGGTGGATGAACAAGGGGGAGGGCGGGCCTGCGACCCGCGAGGGTCCGGACGGCGGAGGCGTAGACGCCGCGTGAAACAGGGAGTGGGGATCGGGGAGCATGATAACTGCAAATTGAATATGTCTGCCCAGCGAGAGCTGGTAGGACTCTTGGGAGACGTTTGTGGGGAGACGGAGAGAGACTAGACCGGCCCGCGTTTATTATCGCGCTGCAAAAGCACATAACGGAGTACAATGTGCAGATAAGAGGAACACGTAGGGAACCGGCACGGCTGGCTTTACCCAGCGAGCTGTTTTTACGCTCGAAAGTCGGGATCTTTTCGTTTCGGCAGAGACCGTTGGGACCGAGGTGACTTTTCAGCGAACAGGAAGTAGATCCAATTCTCAAAGTCCTCCACCACCGTAGCTCAGAAGAAGTGTGTGTACAGCCCAAAAATCAATTCCCCTGTGATCAGCAGTCATCATTCATAGCTCAGTCTGCTACATTCACACAACAGCACAAACCAGAGGTTTTCCCCATTCCTCTTTTACAGCGCATGTTTTAGAGTTCTGGTTCTACTCCCCAGCGATGCCCTAATGAACTAACAGCAGGGGGTTCTGCACTAAGATGCAGGTCTAGGCCTCGAAAAGCAAGCAGCTCGAAATCCTGAAGCACTCTGACCGTTTCCATGTTGTCTCCATTGTTAGCCAGTTTGCGGATGACTCCTACGCTGGCGTGCAGTGATCCCCTCACACCTCACACTCCCCAACCTCACCCCTCACACCACACACCTCACACCACACACCTCACACCTCACACCACCTCACACCTCACACCACCACACACCTCACACCACACACCTCACACCACCACACACCTCACACCACCACACACCACACACCTCACACCACACACCACACACCACACACCTCACACCACCACACACCTCACACCTCACACCACCACACACCTCACACCACACACCTCACACCACCACACACCTCACACCTCACACCACCACACACCTAACACCACCTCACACCTCACCTCTCACACCACCACACACCACACACCTCACACCTCACACCACCTCACACCACCTCACACCACCTCACACCACCACACACCTCACACATCAGCACCTCACCCCAACCTCAGGCTGAAGGCACCTAATTGGGAGATGGTCAGTGCTAATAGGCTAACGTAATGGCCAACTGTCTGGTATTTGTCTTGATGGTCATAGATGGACCACAGACAGCATGACATTTTTGTCCTGCTGCTATGCATTCACATGAATGCGCGCGCGCACACACACACACACACACACACACACACACACACACACATTCTTGGTAAGCCTCATGGGTTTCCACCCTGGACTTTAAGCTGCTAGCCTGAAGGTTCAGCAGTGCCTTCTGGTCAAAGACAAAGAGAGTCTTGTGAGGTCACCATCCAAGCTGAGGGTCATGCCTTGAATATGAAACAGCTAAATGTGCTCTTCGAGATCCGGCGTGCTGTGGAATGGTTTGGCTGGAATCGCAGCCATTGTGAGAGACTGCGGCAGACAGTGCTAGCATGAGGAAACATCCCAACAGCCTGCATGTGTTTCCGCTTTGCTCGATTACAGAACAACAAACAACATAGAAGCATGAAAGGGCATGTCAAACCACAGCGCACCACAAAGACACTGCCTGCATTGTACACAGATGATGTGGGGTCACCCCAGGCCAAGACAACAAGCACAGCCTTCATGCCGTGTAGAAAGTGCACGAGGCATTTATGTGGTACGCGGAACAATGAAATAATGTCACGGCGATTTTAGAACTATTCCTCTTGTCTATCCCATAATGAACCTGGTGTGCCATAAAGAATGTGCATGTAAGTTGTCTTTGTTCCTGTATCTGAAGCTTGGCATGTGCGCCGTGCCCCGGGGGCATTGTGATGCTGCAGCAGAGGATCATGGGATCACGTGGCTGACTGAGCTCCACGAGGCATGCGGAGAAGGTGTCCTCTGACAACACCTAGCTGCTCCGAGACTCGTCACTGGCCCGGGCAGGTCAGCGCGGTTTTGTCAGGGCAGCACGGGGACAGCTGGAGCGAGGAGAAAGGTCTCGCATCTATCGCCCTTCGTTCTGTGCTACGTGTCCGGCTCTTCCGACGGACACGCAGGTTGCACGCAGGAGTGCTGAGAGGGATGACGAGGAGTCTGAGAAAGAGAGAAAAAAAGAAAGAAAGAAAAACAGCACCACATTATTCCTCAAAGGCTCCGTGTCCTTAAGGAACGCTCCGTTTCCCCACCACACTGTTGTGGTGTGCGAGAGCTCTCTGGAGAAGCTGTGGGTGTTCGGATGCTCTGCACCGCTGATGCCCCAGTCACAGGGAGTCTGATATTTGCTCTCGGCTTTCAGCTCTTTGAACTTGGCCTGTTCACCGCACCGCAGAGCTCAAACTGGGTTAATCGTTATTAATATTTAACATGGTGCAAAAAAAAAGAGCTGAAGTTTGAGCAGTGAACTAAATCAGAGTCTTAGTAGCATCCCTGAACCCTCTGAAATATGAACAGAGAAAATATTAATCATTCCATCAGCACCTTGTGTATTGGAATTTTATTTTTAATAAAAGAATGATTATGGTAATTGGACTGCTTGGTTCTGTCTGTGTTAGAATGTGATAGAATAACAGAGTGTAGGGTTTATTTTTAGATATTGCATGCTTTGTATTGTCAAACGGTAAGATGGCATAAGTCACCCCCCTGGGGCACCGGGTTCTGCTGTAACCTTTCAGTGTGAAGGTCACGGTTTTCTGTGTCTGAGGTCAGGGTTGGGCAGCGATTGGCAGAACCATCCACTCCTGGACGGGACGATGTCATCACAGACTGGAACAGGACAGTGTCCCCATGCGACCGTGCGCCGTGCTCTGGACACAAGAGAGCTCAAACAGCATGGCTAAACACCCATCCAGAATGCTGCTTTTCAAACAGACGCGGGTACTGAAACGGGACCAGGCCTAGAAATGAAGAATCATAGTTCTCAGGTGACCGTGCTTGACGAGAACTTCAGAACTGCTGCATTAAGAAGGTCCACCTGGGTCCTTGGCTTCACCACAAGCCACTGAAACAGGACCCCTAAGTCCTTATTCAAAAGCCCCTTTAAATACCACTCTGAGGCAACTTTATTTCAAGCTGTAAATCACGAGTGAGCGGCTCAAACAGTTTATTCCTTTACTTTCCTTTCTCTTTTTTTCGGTAATATATTGGTATTTTGACAGATAATTTAAGACACTGCGGTTTGGTGAAGTGGCCCTCAAACACGTCTGAACGCCCCCTGGTCGCTCTGTGCTCTTACAAAACCACAATGAAGTGTGTGTAATTGAAGCATATTAGCTTTGATTACTTAAGGTTTCAACAAAAGCACTTGTTTGTAGCTACAGGTCTTTTCTGTTAAAGTCAGGAGTCTGAACAGGGCGCTTTGTGGGGAGATCGGCGGGGAAAAAAGGTTGGAAGCAATTTGCGAAGCTACCAAATTAAAGTTATTCAGCACGGAGGGTCATTTAATTACCATTCTTTAAATGTTTGAATGACTTTGACCTCTGCGGTGCTCCGAGGTCGTGCAGGTGTATTTACTTAAGCGAATTCAGAATCAGTAACATGAAACAAGCCTGGTGAATCAGACCAGTACCCCCCCCCCCCCCAGTGTCTTGTTTCCCCCTCCTGAAAATGGCTTTCAGTGTTTGGATGGAAAATTCAATTATTATTTCCCCCCCCCCCCCCACCCCCACCGCTCACCCACCCATCATTAGCCGGTGTGTTTTAATGAATAAATCTGTTCTAGTTCCTTAGTAGTCCCGAGAGTAAACACTTCAGAGATGAGTTTGACAGGAGATAAAAAATAAAGAAAAGACAGAGGAGGGGGGGGGGGGAGAAAATGGAAAACAGACGTGTGGCGAGAGCTTGGCTGATGTTCGGGGATCCCAGGCTTTGGGTCGAACAGAAACAGGTGTGTCGTTGATTGTGCGGTGGGTCTGTGTGATGGCGATGTGGCATGTCTACTGGCTGGGTGATTTGGGTCAATGGATCACATCTGGTACTAGTCACAACAGAGCACACGCGTTCCAGAGTCCTGATCCGCCCGGCGAGGCTCACATCTGGGTTAGCTCTGCGGCTCAGAGGGGGGTGGATGGGGGTGCCATGGAGCTGGTTCCTCCAGGTGCATCAGGAAGGAGCAGGAGGGGGAGTTTTTGATGGACGCATCTCTTCTGCACCCAAGGGTCACCCCCGTGCCGAGTGAGTGACTTCACCATCATGCCAGCGTTGGAGCAGCAGCTGGGGGAGAGAAGACAAGTTGCTCTTTCTTTCCGTCTTTCCTACATGCTTTCTTTACTTTCTCGTTTTCTTATTTGTGTTGAGGGTGTGTGTGTGTACCGCACACACTGTACAGATTAATGCTTTGTCGTCACTGTGGAATTCAATCTGGATTTCTGACCCATGTGCCCCGTCTTCAGCTAATCTGCTCTGTCAGACGTGTGTGTGTGTGTGTGTGTGTGTGTGTGTGCTCCATAATCCTCTGCTTTAATTACATGATGAGACTGACCACTCACTCACTACCCATCCTTCAGCAAAGTTACTCTCTCTCTCTCTCTCTCTCTCTCTCTCTCTCTCTCTCTCTCTCTCTCTCTCTCTCTCTCTCTCTCTCTCCCTCTCTGTGAATAGCTGTGTAACACAACCGCTCCCAGCTTCAAAGTGGACAGTTGAATCCAGATCTTTATTCACTCCTGCTGCAGTGTGTGGTGTGTGGCTGATGGTGCTTCATTGTTGCTTCTTTGACTGAATATGATATTTTATATATTATTTGATATATTTTTTATCATTCAAAGCCAAGATGTAATTCTGGCCCACAGTAGAATCAGAAATGTGTCGGTCTGTCTGGGCTCTGACTGTCGCTCTGCCTCTCTTTCTCATCCTGGCACTTGATGGTCTTTATATTTATAGAGAGCTGTTTCCTTTCCTCTCAATGGGACGCCACCATTAGTGGAGCTCCTATGAGCAGAGTTACAAAATGATCCATTCACAGACGTTTTATCTGCTCTGTTCTCTACAGGCTTGGAGGACATCTGAGCATGAGCGGTTGTTCTTTTCAGTCCCCCCCCCCCTTCATCTTCTCACTCTCTCTCTCACATTACCTCATCTTTCATCGCAGTTGTAAAACAGCATAAACGAGAGTTTTGGCTCCTCCGCATGGCGCATTTGGAACGCTGTCTCCCCAAACAAACAACGGCGTCCCCGATGGGAAACGCATGGCAGGCCAATAGTGAACACAAACGACTGCACTAAAACAAACAAATGACTGTAGTGAGGCCGGAGACTCGTGCGCCCCACCAGGGACGCCACACCGGGAAGGCCACTCCAGAAACACCACTCTAAAAACACCACTGTAAAAACACCACTCTAAAAACACCACTGTAAAAACACCACTCTAAAAACACCACTGTAAAAACACCACTCTAAAAAACACCACTGTAAAAACACCACTCTAAAAACACCATTCCAAAAACACCTCTAAAAACACCACTCCAGAAACACCACTCTAAAAACACCACTGTAAAAACACCACTCTAAAAACACCATTCCAGAAACACCTCTAAAAACACCACTCTAAAACACCACTCTAAAAACACCACTCCAGAAACATCACTCTAAAAACACCACTGTAAAAACACCACTCTAAAAACACCATTCCAGAAACACCTCTAAAAACACCACTCTAAAACACCACTCTAAAACACCACTCCAGAAACACCACTCTAAAAACACCACTGTAAAAACACCACTCTAAAAACAACATTCCAGAAACACCTCTAAAAACACCACTCTAAAACATCACTCTAAAACCACCACTCCAGAAACATCACTCTAAAAACACCACTCCAGAAACACCACTCTAAAAACATCACTCTAAAAGCACCACTCTAAAACACCACTCTAAAAACACCACTCTAAAAACACCACTCTAAAAACACCACTCCAGAAACACCACTTCAGAAACACCACTCTAAAAACACCACTCTAAAAACAACACTCTAAAACACCTCTCTAAAAACACCACTCCAGAAACACCACTCTAAATACACCACTCCAAAAACACCACTCAAAAAACACCACTCTAAAAACACCACTCTAAAAACACCATTCCAGAAACACCACTCTAAAAACACCACTCTAAAACACCACTCTAAAAACACCACTCCAAAACCACTCTAAAAACACTAGTCCAGAAACACCACTCTAAAAACACTCTAAAAACACCACTCTAAAAACACCACTTGAGGAACACCGCTCCACAAATGCAGCTAGGAATAGTAAGACTTTGTGGCCTGCACACACCCCCAATTCCATGCTAGCTGGGTCTGAAGGAGAGGCCTGAACATGGTGTCAGACCTCCTCTCCTCTTTTCTCCATCTCTCTCCTCCTGTGTGCAGGGTGCCAGCACCACTGCCCACTGTAGCAGGTCTCCTGCAGGTCCAGGTCGTCGCAGGACTGTCCGGAGTGATTAACGCGCCGGATAAGTTATCTTTCATACGCACACTCTTGGCCTATATGTGCATGATTGGTGAGAGATCTAGCAGAAGGAGCTGCTCGCCGGTGACCCTAATTCTGACCCTGACCCAGAACCTGCCGGGCCCTGTCCTCTCGGACTCCATACAGCCAAAGCTTTGATCAGGCAGCTGTTTCATTTGCAGTATTGGATCAGCACAGGCGGTGTCCCAGGCGACCTGAGCTCTTGACCCAAATGTGTTTTCAAATATAACCCCAAGGCCCGATAGAGGTATTTTAAGCCCAAGCAGAACCAATAAACTGTTTTTTAAAATATTACTTTGCCACTTAGCATGTCAGTACAAGTTGTGATGTCTTTTTATATAACATGCTTAATATATTGTCAGTAGGGGTTCCCTTGGTATCAATAAGAGTACGTGTGTATGTGTGTGTGTGTGTGTGTGTGTGTGTGTGTGTGTGTGTGTGTGTGTCTGTGTGTGTGTGTGCGCGTGTGCGCGTGTGTGCGTGTGTGTGTGTGTGTGTGCGTGTGTGTGTGCGTGTGTGTGTGTGTGTGTGTGTGCGTGCGTGTGTGTGTGTGTGTGTTTGTGTGTGTGTGTGTGTGTTTTCTCCTCACTATTCTTCCTGACCTCAGCAGCCAGCTCAGCACAGCCAGTGTTAACAGTGCGAACACACTCCTCGAGACTAAACTCCACTCAGCTAATCCTAAACTCCCACCACACTCGTAGTCCTACATCCCTGCATTAAGACTTGGCCAAAAGAGGGTCACTGGATTAATCCAAGCTGTGCTATTATCACTGGCCGCCAGGGTCCAGTGGGTGAGACCCGCAAGTGAACTTTTCAACCCTTCCCACAATAACAGTAAGACTGCTTTAATGCTGCTCGGTGTTACCTTTAAGTCCCCAGTAAGCAGGATTTAAAAAATAATGCCCTTATACAGACTGTTTGTACAAGATAGCCCACACCCAGGCTTCCTATAGCAGGACCCTCCCTGCCACACACATACTGACACTTTTACATACTGAGCCCATCATAGCTAATAAGGCTAGTCTGAACCCCAGCCACTAGCACCCTCCTGTGTTACCATTCGTCAACTTTAATGGGGTTAAAAATATTTTCCTGTCGCCATTTTTATCATTTGTCCGGCAGATTTGGAGAATTGGGGAAGATGGGCGGCATAGCACAAACGAACGTCCTGTTAATAAGGGCCGGCTCGGCGTTTCTTCACGGGTGGCCTTGCGTTAGCTGCCCTGTGTTTCCAGGTCAGGCGTTTGTTTGTGTGTGAGAGAGTTCCAGCCGTGGAGGGAGGGATGTGGGCTCCAGCAGACCCAGGGGCAGAGGGGAGGTGAGGGAGAGGCAGTCCCCAGGCGTGAACTCTTCAGCAGGCTAACACAACATGTGTTTGCCCCGATAAACTCCACTCCCATCGCTGCCAAATTCCAGTCCCACTTCAATAATGTATGTCTGGACGCCTTTTTCTAACTATGCACATGTGTTTTCATATGACACGTGAATATGAAATCATATCACTTCTTTTAATCTGTCTCTTTCTCTTTTCCAGTATATTAGTAGTATGTTTCTGCACGCTATTGAAAATACTGATTATGATTCTAAAAGCACAATTATAAGGGCAATAGTTTAAAATACAGAGAGACGGGTCAAATGTGAACGTCCTACCTCATCTATTTATTCCACTAGTGTGATTTAGATTGCAACATTTTTATCTATAATCCTTTTTGTCTGTCATTTATCATGTTTGTTCCACCTACTATTGGATTTGGTGGGATTATTAGACTTCAGCAGCTATTAAACATTGCCTATATTTTCCTCCAAACTGATTATGGTCCCATATTTAATGTTAATGTTGTTTTCTGAGCAGAATTCTCCTTCTTGGTAGATAATGTATGCAGCAGTATCATGGATCTAACATCATAAAACATGCCAAAGTACTGCAGTGTAATTGCTTAGATTTTTATTATGAGTCATCTCAGTGTCTGGCTGCTGTCGTATTTTTGATAATCCAATATATATTTCTTTAATCTTCGGGTTGCGTGTATGTGCAAATTAATTGAATATTGACAAGGAAATTTTCAAAACCTTCATAAACAGCATGCCTCTGCTAACCTGATTAGGGTGTGTGTGTGTGTGTGTGTGTGTGTGTGTGTGTGTGTGTGTGTGCGTGTGCGTGTGCTGGTGTGTGTCTGAATGGGAGACAGATGGAGATGTTTTTTTTAACAATTTCATATACTAATGCTTTCTCTTGCATTAAGCTGTTCAGTTTATGTCACTGGAGAAACAACATAAGATCAACATTTCAAATGTCTACGTTTTCCACATTTTAACTTCCAAAATAAGATCTAATTACAAACTAACAGTATAATTGCTTTATCGAGTAAAATTTACTTTTTCGTAATGTAGGTGAATGTCATAAAAGTCACATCCTTAAAAAATCAATTATCCAGTAAAGAGAAGTGTATAGTGTATGGTTATTCAAGAATAGACTTAAGCTGGCATGGTGCAGTCTGGAACAAAGCACCCCCTCCCACACACACACACACACACACACACACACCAGTGAACAGGATTCCAGCTCTCATGCGTGGAGGTTGTTTGGCTGTAGGCATGTGTTTTTGTATATGGGTACTGGTGATAGGTTTGCAGTCAGAGGTAGCCGAGGGTCACCTGCTGTGTTTTTAGACCTGTTATTGCTTTCACTCTCTTCCCCTTCATTTCAACATGGCTCCTAAAGCCAGATCCAGACTGTGAAACACTGTTCAGTACCAGACCTTTACTGAGACTCTTTTACTGAGACCCTTTTACTGAGACTCTTTCACTGAGACCCTTTTACTGAGACCCTTTTACTGAGACTCTTTTACTGAGACCCTTTTACTGAGACCCTTTTACAGAGACTCTTTCACTGAGACCCTTTTACTGAGACCCTTTTACTGAGACCCTTTTACAGAGACTCTTTCACTGAGACCCTTTTACTGAGACCCCTTTACTGAGACTCTTTTACTGAGACCCTTTTACTGAGACCCTTTTACAGAGACTCTTTCACTGAGACCCTTTTACTGAGACCCCTTTACTGAGACCCTTTCACTGAGACCCTTTCACTGAGACCCTTTCACTGAGACCCTTTTACTGAGACCCTTTTACTGAGACCCTTTTACAGAGACTCTTTCACTGAGACTCTTTTACTGAGACCCCTTTACTGAGACACTTTTACTGAGACCGTTTTACTGAGACTCTTTTACTGAGACCCTTTTACTGAGACTCTTTTACTGAGACCCTTTTACTGAGACTCTTTTACTGAGACCCTTTTACTGAGACTCTTTCACTAAGACCCTTTCACTGAGACTCTTTTACTGAGACATTTTTTGTTTTGTGTGTTTTTTATTTTGCTTTATTTTCTTTAGTTTTTTTTTTTTTTTTTACCCAATGCAGTACAACTTTCTAGGGCACCACGGTTACAGGTTTGGTCCTTGGTTCTTTCTAGCCCTTTTTTTCCATACTCATGTCCTTTGGTGTGAACTCAGTGTCCAGTTTGTCTGTTCTGTGTCCTGACAGGTGATGGAAGAACTCCCGGACTGACACCTGTCAATGAGGACTACTCTGCACACACTCCTGCCTGCAGGCCAGTCTTCGTGACTTTTCCTTTTCGTCATGTTCCAGGAGACTGGCAGTGTCGTGAGACTTGGCTGAAATCTGAAGCTTGATAAAGAAAAAAATGCCCAGAGGCTAGAAATAAGATCAGGTTTAGCACAGCTGTCTCCCTTACCTTTTGAGGTCAAAGGTCACAGAACAACAGAGAAAGATCTCTTTGTAATTGGCAGAGCAACCAAAACAAGCTTTAGAAATGAAGCTATTTGTTTCCACTTACTGGCTATAGGACGGCAAATGAGTGAAACCTTCAAAGCATCGCTGACCTCGTCAAATGAAAATAAAACAGACTTGGCTATGTGCGCATAAACGTTGTAGTAAAGGCCCTGATGTGGAGCTCGGCCACCAGCAGAAAACCGTTCTGACCACATCCGTGACTTCACAGTCTCACCAAAAATGTTCCCGTGGTTTAGCCGTGCGGCCACAAACAAACGCGGCCGTTATCCAAACACGTCAACCTGCAGAGTCCCGTGATCCTTCGACAGGTTCGTCTGCCCGTAAGCAGCATCAGAAATCACATCCCACGTCGCCCACGTCGCCGTCCAATCACTCTTTAAGTTGCCACAGTCGCGTCTGGCGCGAGGTGAGCCGCGCGAGCCGAGTTAATTCGAAACATCCGTTCCGGTCTTTCTGAGCTCGCTCTTCCTCACGGCTCGTCTTCGTGTCTCAGCACTCACTCCCGAATCAGAACCTCACACTTGCGGTCGTGAATAATTCCCCAATATGATAAATCCCACCATGAGATTCCAGCAGAGTTCCACATGTAATTCTAGTCTTATTACTGGACGGCTCATGCCGGTTCAGACTGGCGAATCACCACACAGCCTGCAGCCGCATGAGAATTAGAAATAAATATGCATTGGGACCAGATAAATATAGTGAGTGGCAAATCGGCCATGAGATGGTGTGCGGAGCAGCAATTTGTAACCGACAGGAAGAATTTGCAACAGCTCCTTTCTGTAATTGATGGATTAATTCTGTGGCTACGGATGGAGTTAATAATAATTTAGGCAAAAGGAATCTCAATCAAACATCAGGATTTTTTTCCGTGCATTTAAGGAAATGTGCATATCTTTGTGGTCACCATAGTTGGTTAGCTGTAGGTGAAGGGGAAGAACTCTGAGCCACGACGTGCCAAAGGACTCTGACAACATGTTTATCTCCCACCTGATTGACTAGCAGACTCTGGCTAGAGGAACATGCAGAAAGCTAGGTTGAGTTACACGCTTTGGATGACTGCTGCGCTTTAGATGCATAAAGTTGTATCTGTGGATCAGGAGAAGCTGAAATATTTGGGCTTATTTCTCCAAAGCTGTCTTAACGTCCTGTTTGTACAGAGCACTCTCTTCTCCAAAGTTTGGTATGATGTTTTCTTCACTACACTGAGGTTTCCTCTCACATTTCAGTCAGTTAGCCAACCAGACATGTTTAAGGTTATATATGAGTCTAGTCATCCAGCAATCTGACAGGTCAGGATGGTGCAACTATGCGTGTGTTTTATTAACAAAAACTCATATCCCCCCCGAAGTTGTATTTCTGTTCTGTCATCTTGTAGCAGTTAATCAAAAATGAACATATTAAAAGTTCAAAATTCCTCTGTTTCTCCCATTTCCTCTTCCTGTTTGGTAATCTTCTCCTTAAACGTCAGTGACGGGAGAGATTTACTGAATTGCAAAGGGCTTTAAGAACATTTTTCACCTTTATTTTGAACCCATCTTTCTGTTAAGTGTATGTTTGGAATTTTCCGATTGCATTGTTTACTTATTAATTGCTTTTGTGTTGCCTGGTGACGCGTGAGGTGTAGATGACAGACACCACCAGGAGGTTGTGTGAGGATGTCTGCTCTCCCTGTACATTCACATTGATGTGAAATCCTGGGGAGAAGCCACGGGGTCTGCAACACTTGTCGAGTGTCTGCATTTATGATTTATGACCTGTTTGAAGTGCTCCAGTGTAACGTTGCCGAACACAAGTTCTCATCCATCAAGATCTTTGTGAACTTAGCATATTTTAGGCAAAGTGTTTACTGACTTAATATGTCTATAAGCAGACTCTACACAAACTTTGCTGTGCTGTTGTTGTCGACATGGGGTGTATATATCTTCACTTTATCAAGTCAGTTCATTTCTTTTAAATGAATGTCATTTAAAATGTGCTCATCTCAGTGCGTGAATTGTTTCTGCTTAGTGTGTCATCAGTGGTTCTCCACGTGCCCCGTTTCCTCTCTTCTTTCTCTCTTCACCCCCATCTATCTCATTCGGGCCACATCCCCACCCCCCACTCCTTCCCTCCATCTCTCTCTCTATCCCTGAGCATGCTATGGAAGCCGATTAAGACATTAAAAGCTCACCACGGTGCACATCAAGCTCCGCGGAAGCTTTGCCCGTGTTCGGATCTCCCGCGCCATCCCCGCAGCGCGCGGTGGATGGGGCTCCCCGGAGCCCGCGGGGCGCGCGCTAGCAGCCAGCCACGAGCCAGCGGCACGCGCTTTAGCGGCGCGAGCGGAAGACTGGCTCGGGGCTTCTTCTTTTACCCCGAGTTTTATTTCTGCCTCGCGCCTTTATCCCCACCGCTCCTGGCTCCCGCGGGGCATCCGGTACAAGAGAATTTGCGCGCGGCTGCCGAAGTTTTTAGCAAAAGTTTTTTTTTTTTTTGCTCTCGCGCGGCGCGTTGTGAGGAGAATGAGGATGTGTGTGGGGACAGACGTGTAGAGCAGCTGTAATTATATAAATGCAAGAGGTGACCCGCAGTGAAGATTACTGGAATGCGCTAAAGAAAGATATGGGTAAAAAAAAATAGAGGCTGTAAAGTGTTGTTAACAAGGAACTTTAAAAAGGCGTTTTGTGTGTAGGTGAATACGGAAGACCGCCAGGAGGAGAGCGCATGCGCACGAACGGCTAGGTCTTAGGGATATGGAACTTGTAAGATCATTATTTCACTCAGATTCTTACATTTTTAAGATGTGTACTTTTTTTATTTTTTAAATGTGCTTTGCTGACTGCTTAATAATCTGTCATTGTCGACAAGAACGGGAGTATGTACACAATTCACACAGTGGTTTTACGTTACTCTGACCACGAATTTTATTATTGCACACTTAAAATGGCGTGCTACTGGCGTTTGTACTATTTGTACCGTGGTACTATCAGACAAATATGTGGCTTTCTTTGCTATTTTCTCTCATGAAACATTGTTATATTTCATTGGTAATTCTAGCTCGCATATCATCAAAGACGTCAACCGATTGCGTCAAGCTATGTTTAAAAACCAAGGTGTCTTATCTTATAGACCATCACGCGGCAGTCCTATTGACAGTGATGCTAATGGTAAAAACTGCACAGATGGTGTTAAGTATTTATAGTATTCACAGGGTCGGATGGTTCATGTAGGAAATAGCGGGGGGGGGGGGGGTATTCCACTCATACAGGCAAAGGCCTAGTCAAGCCCTGAGGGCATAATAATTAGAGCAAGAGACTCTCTCTCTCTCTCTTTCTCTCTCTCTCTCTCTCTCTCTCTCTCTCTCTCTCTCTCTCTCTCTCTCTCTCTCTCTCTCTCTCCCCTTTATCTCCTCTGTCTCCCCACCTGCGGGCCCATGGTGATGCTGTCAGCTTGGGGCTTCTAATTGAGTTCTCATTGCCTCTTTATTTTACTGTCAGCATTATGCCCTGGCGTGGGTATTCTCTCTACCGCAACACCTCCCCTCCCCGCCTTCTCTTTTTGTTATTTCAGAAAGTAAGCACTTTCTCCATATTAAGATGTGAAATTCATCTTGACAGTAGGGATAGAAATAGACTGGAACCAGCAATATACCCTCCCATCTCTCTCTTTCTCTCCATCTCTCTCTTTCTCTCTATCTCTTTCTCTCTCATCTACTCTAGAATCCACTGGACTTAAGGAGAGAGAGAGAGAGAGAGGGAGAGAGAGAGTTTGCCGTTGTGTAGCGAGAAAACAGAAGTCACTGTGTTCTCCAGCTCATCTCTGCAATCTCATGCACTCTTAAAATCTGCATGAACCTCTGTTGGACCCCAGTTCAGGTTCTGCTGGTGTTGGTGTTGTGCACCTAGGGTGTGCCCCAAAACCTTTGTTTAACCGTCATCACTGCTGCACAGATACACTACCGACTGGGCAGAAGGAGAGAGACATCTTGCTGTTGTTTTTCCCGTGTGTTTCTTTCCTGTCTGGTTTGCTATGTTACAGGCCCAGACACTGATAAAGAACCGAGATGGTCGTTTGTGTGGCTCAGTGGCAGTTAAGGCCTTTCACTGATAAGGCAGTAATGAGCAACTGGCCATGTCTGACATGAGGAAGTCAGTAAGGTCACTGTCACGTTGCAAGACCTCTGGCATAATGTACTTCTCTGAACTGAGTGGTCACTACCAACCAGATTCAGAGTTTTCAAATCTAATTAGTAAGCTAATAAAAGTAGAGGGCCAATCAATGGCCGCCTATGGCTATTCAATTTTGCAAAGCTCT
>NW_027507113.1:38929-46429 GCF_052324685.1 Brachyhypopomus gauderio
CACCAGCGTCTGCGCAGACCCACCAGCGTCTGCGCAGACCCACCAGCGTCTGTGCAGACCCACCAGCGTCTGCGCAGACCCACCACCATGGAGGAGGACACCTCGTCCAATCAGGCAAGCTCCTCGCAAAGACCGGTCAGATCAGGAAATCAAATCAACCACCCCCCCACATCAATGAGGCTGTACCGCAGTTAAACGCCCCCCCCCCCCCCCACACACCACACACACACACAGAGCGCAGGTAAGACAATAGAAACAATAGAGGGCAGGACAACACACGGAGGAGGGAGACGAAAAATAAATAATTCGGCCACGCCGTCACGGCTGCCTTTAGCCGTGTGATTTATATTTCTATATTGTTCCCCCCTCCGTGTGCACATACATTTTTAATGAGGGGAGGGAGGATATAGATCATGGAATGATAGCTGCCCCTGATATTCCTGTCTAACTGTTTCATATATAAATCATTGCATGGTAAAAAACGATATGGGGGTTCCAGCGTATGGTGTCATTACGGCGATGGTCCTCACAGGCTCTAGAGGGGACGGCTGGACCGTTACGTAGCGCACCGACCGTCACGTAGCGCATCGACCGTTACGTAGCGCACAGACCGTTACGTAGCGCACAGACCGCTACGTAGCGCATCGACCGTTTACGTAGCGCACAGACCGCTACGTAGCGCACAGACCGCTACGTAGCGCATCGACCGTTACGTAGCGCACCGACCGTTACGTAGCGCACCGACCGTTACGTAGCGCACCGACCGTCACGTAGCGCATCGACCGTTACGTAGCGCACAGACCGTTACGTAGCGCACAGACCGCTACGTAGCGCACAGACCGTTACGTAGCGCACAGACCGTTACGTAGCGCACAGACCGCTACGTAGCGCACAGACCGCTACGTAGCGCACAGACCGCTACGTAGCGCATCGACCGTTACGTAGCGCACCGACCGTTACGTAGCGCACCGACCGTTACGTAGCGCACCGACAGGACTCCTCTACGAACCCGTAGCAGAGCAGCGTGTAAGGCGGCCCACGAACACACCAGAGCCAGATGGAGGTCAAAGATACTGGAGGAGACGCTAATGGATTCAGAGAGGAACTTGGATGAGAACGGTGGGTAGAAAACCAAACCAACCAGTTCCATAAAAATACAATGAAAATCAATACCAAAATATCTGTTTTGTCATCTTTCTGCAATTTCCAATGAATTTTAAATATTTAATAGATACCTTACACACATTATTATTATTATTATTATAAATAATTATAATCTGAAATAATCTGGTTTACTAATCAACACAATTGATTTCACCTAACAAAATGCACAAAGCACAAATCAGCCTGTTAAATCTCATTACATGATCCCCCCAGATCCTTGATCCCTTGATCACCGACGTCGACTGCAGGCTAGCCGGTCGGTCGAGAGGGACAGTGTGATGCTTGTACCCGGCCCACCCCGACCCTAGCCGACCCAAACGCCCTGACAGGCGGGCCCCACGTACTCCATTCACACACCTCCAGCATATCCCAGAACACCCTGCGTGGTGTGGCTTCTGCCTCTCTCCACATGCAGGAACGTTCAACGTTCACTGCTCAGATTTAGCACTAAACTAGTCACTCAGCCCCTGATCGGGGAGGTCATGGGTCCTTCAGAGAGACACATCGTCCCAAACTCCATATTCCCTTGTAATCTACCACTGGCCGAGTATGAATAATGACTGTCCTACGGGGTATTAATCTTGGTGACCACCACTGACTGTGGCCACCCCCCGGGGTCAAAGGTTAAAGTGGAATCCCCTGACCTCTGGCTGTGTTACTGCAGCCCAGGAGAGGCAGCATTATGAATGAAGCTGTGTGTTCTCAATATGATCTGATAACTTCCTCTTAATAGGAATATCCAACAATGATATTTTTGTTTACATTTTTTATTTTATTTTATTTTTTTAGAAAAACAGGATGTAAAATAATACTTCAAGGAGGGCTACATGTCGGCAGGAATTTGAGCTTCATGATTTCTCTTACACGGCATTCTCCTGAAACACAGTCCTGCCTTCTTAATCCTTCATGTCCTCATTCTTACGGTGGTCTGAAGTACCTGTAGATCCTGCTACCTCCCATCACCGACGTCTGGAACCAGAAGGTGCCAAAACATAACGTGGGATCGGAAGCATCCCACCAGTGAACGAATCAAAAAACACAGAGAAGAAGGGGGACGGAGAGGAGGATGAAGAAACGAAGGAGAAAACAACAGAAACCGTCATCGCCCCCAGCGAGGAGCTGTGGAACAATCCCCCTGTAAGGAGTGCGCTGTGGAGAGCCTGCAGACCAGACCCAAAACATTTTTTGGACCACCTGTTGTCTATTATTTTTACATACTGCTTACTCATAAATCATAACACTGGGTAATTAATCAAGCTGTCAAAACGGAGGACTGAAGGTCACATGCTGAGGTCAAAAGGTGTGACTGGGCCAATAGAGGTCAGGGTCACAGTGCATTCCTCATTCTGAAGTTGGGACGAGAGACGGCAGAGTGAACAAAAGCAGAAGCAGATGGAGAAGGATGAGGGTGAGACGAGAAGAAAGGAGACAAAGAGGAGAGTGAGAGAGTGAGGGGAGAAAAACGACAAGAAGAGAGAAAGAAGCTGTCAGCTGCCTGCAAATGAAGATGGGGAGAGAGAGAGAGAGGAGAGAGAGAGAGAGAGAGGAGAGAGAGAGAGAGAGAGAGACTCACGCACACAAAACACGAGAAAGCTTAAAAAACAAGGAGGAAAAACATAACTAGATGTTTCTCACACACACACGCACGCACACACACTCATCAGAAATATGAGGAATCAGTAGCAGCAGATATGGCCGTTATCTGTCCGCTCTCTTCTACGAGAGACGATAACGCGGGTCCGTCCTCCTCCGGCCGGGACCGCCTCGCCGCTCTGTCCGGCCTGCGGGTCAGCCACCTTCTCCACTGCGGACACGTCACAGCCCGCATCGCCCTGACAGGACTGCTTCAACAGCAGATAACAACCTCATTCTTCTGTAATCACCCTTTTTAGCTGCATGTTAATATCTTTTTTTATTATAAGATATGTACATCTAGGCGGGTTTGAGGTCTTTATATCAGACAAGAGACGCACAATTGGCAAAAAAAAAAAGGTCACTGAATTTGGAAACAAGGCACGTTTTCTCGATTAGCCACCACACACGATGCTTTCAGCAGGAGAATAACCTCCACGCTCTTCAACATCGGCTCATGAGCAACTCGGAGTGTTCGCACGTCAAAAAACCTCGAACCTCTCAACTATCCACATGCAGCGGAAATTACCTTAGCATCTGAACCCCATAAAAAGCCACGATGACAGGCTAGCAAACTGCACCCAGGAACGTGAAGGAGGGGGAGGGGGGGGGGAACAGCAGAACAATTTGAGAAAGTGCATATGCAGTGTTACTCCGAACGTGTCTCTCCCCCTGCGTGAAATACGAATTCTCCCACCGGGCCTCTATCAGAACTCCTGAACGAGGCGGCGACCACCGCGCAAAATTAGCTGTCACTCTCTCCCTCAAAATCTTTGTTAATCTCGTTTCCAGTGTTTGCGGATTTATCAGCACATGCATCAATGTCAGCTCCTTGGTTACTGAGGCGCACTACTTCGGAGGAGATATAATTAAAAATGTTTGGGCCGGCCGAGAAAGGAAACGCTGGGTGGGGTGGAGTGGGGCGTCTTCGGTGGGGGTGGGGGGGGCGTCTTCGGTGGGGGGGTGGGGGGGGGGGGGCGTCTTTGGTGGAGAGGCGGGTGGGGGGGGGTTGTTTTTGTGAAGCCACTTTGTGTTGTCTTCTCATTGGCTTCATCTTTGCCGTGCAGCGTCCGGCAGCGTAACGACCGGGCGATCTTTAGTGGGGGGCGATCTTTAGTGGCGGGCGATCTTTAGTGGGGGGACGATTTTTAGTGGCGGGGCGATCTTTAGTGGGGGGGCGATCTTTAGTGGCGGGCAATGCGGCGGGTCAAAAAAGGTGCCGGCGGTAATGACGATCGTCACACCAGCTAGCAGCCTCGCACGGCGACACTAGCCCCTCTTACACAACGTTCCAGACCCTCTCAATCTACACACTGGGTCCTCGGATCAAAACGAAGCCTCTCATGAGGTCAACAGGAAGACATCTCGTTAGCCCGAAGAAGAGTCTCAGGAACAATGACAGGTAGTAACAAGGAAAATACTAATAAATAGAACAGTGAACTAAATGAAGACTAAAACTAACTAAAACTGCTTTTCTCAGCTCAGAAGAAGCATCTAAAATCCTGATCAATCAAACTCGGGCAATTTGGACCAGAACTTCAAACCTAGGCGAGATATCCATGCACTATTCACCGGACTGGTGAGCGTGTTAGTGGTGGGCTACTTTATTAAACCAGCTTGGGTGTTCGTTTTAGTCTCCAGTGTGTGGCTCCTTCTCCTCTCCCAATCTCTCCTCACGCTCCAGCACCTGTCAAGAAGAAGCCCACATTAACTATTCAAAAGCCTGGAGCTCTATGCCACCACGTCCGGGAGCAGAAGGCAGAGGTGTCCTGAGGAAGCTCGTGGATCGGAGCAGAGAGGACAGAGGTGGCCACACGTCACTCCCACAGTACTCGTGGTCACCAGAGACTGACACCGAAAAATAAGCCTGTATGTAAAACACGTTCCACCACGGGAAGGAAAAAGAGGAAAAAAAAAATAAAAGAAATAAAATAAATAAACAGCTCCTCACACTGAGACGAGCTCCCTGGAGGAGGATGTGTGCGGTGTGAGACGCATGTGGCGAGTGTGTGTGTGTGTGTGTCTGGGATTCTCTGTTCCAGCCCAATGACAAGGAAACGTGAGAGGTTTGAGTGTGTTTGATGTATGTAGTGCACCATCATCTCGCAGGCTGGGCGAACAGTTCCGCCATTATGACCTGGTCTAAGCATTCATGTCAAACATGGCAAGTGTGGTTGGCCATTAGGGGCCGGGGGGGGGGGGGGGGGGGGGGGGGGCACACAGCCCCCATGATGCACTGCATTAGCTACAAGCACTACAGACACTTTCATCCTCAGGACTCTGAACACACACACACACACACACCATAATCAGTGCCATTTTAGGCCAGGTCTCACCGAGCCTGACCAAACATCATCCTGTGTCTGTCTCTCTTCATCTCTCTCTCTCCATCTCTCTCTCTCCATCTCTCTCTCTCTCCATCTCTCTCTCTGCTGAGTCTGTAAAGGCTCATTAAAAGTTCACAGAATGCTGCTGGTTGCTGTGTTCCATCGTTGGTGAGTTCAAACAAACACGCCGTCAGAGGGCCGGCCAGCGTCACACAGCGGCGGGCGGGTCGAGTGGCAACGACCCCTGCCCTGCGACCCTTGCCCTGCCTGCGTCCGCCAACGACCCCTGCCCTGCCGGGGCTCACCTGCCCATTTCAGATCTCCATCGATCTGGGCAAGCGAAAGTTTGGCTCCGCCTCTCTCTCACTCCCTGACTCGGCGTGACCGCGGTGCCCCAGATGGACAGGTGGAGACCCGGGAGGGCGGGCGGAGCCCCGGGAGGGTGGGCGGAGCCCTGGGAGGGCGAGCGGAGCCCCGGGAGGGTGGGCGGAGCCCTGGGAGGGTGGGCGGAGCCCCGGGAGGGCGGGCGGAGCCTTAAGTGCACGTCGCCAGCACATCGGCTCACTTATTCTCCTCTTCATTAACAGGAAAATGGACTCTGGTAAAATGCTTGTTAAAATCCCTACCTACGCTGCCCCCGGTGTAACGCCGGCCATCCATTTGTGTCCGTCTCAGTCGGGCCGACAGCGCTTTACGGGAAGATTAATTGTGCGGTTGTCAGACGGCGACCAACCCGTCCCTCTCCTGTTCCCTTTCTTCTCAGCCACAGACCCAATAATGGAGCCCGTCTTTGTTGTAACAGTGTGATTAGTGTTGGAGAAGGAAAAAAGGGAGGGAAAGAGAACAGCTGAAAAGGAGAGGGAGAGAGAGGGAGAGAGAGATAAAGAGAGAGAGAACGCCGGCCTTCACAACTTCATACAAGTGTACAATTGAGCGCGTGAATTAAAATCACTTGATGACACGAAGTAGGGATATTAATTAATCAGCGGCGAGAGGGGAAGAGTGAAGCTATTATGAACAGCTTATTAATAATGGCCATTTTTTAAACGCAATGTCCTGTCTTTTTCCAGCTTGTCCTGAAGAGGAGGAGTGTGAAACAGAGCTGCAGGAGCTCGGAGGAGCCTTCGTGTGATCAGTCATCCCGTAACACCCCCCACCCCCCCACGGGACTCACAATGGAAAAGTGTGCAGCGCGCTGGCCGAGCCAGAGATAAAGGCTGCTCATTACCTGACCATTCCCAGAGCCGGGAGTCCTCAGAAGCAGGCAGACCCACACCGCTCCCCCAAACACGGGAGTCGCCCATGAGAGTTTGATTGAGGACAAAATACCCCACTTTTATTCTGCTTTTTTCCCCCCCCTGCGTTCTCTCTCTCTCTTTTTTTCCACACCCCTTTTACTCGGAGGGAACCCCCAGTGGCGGGGCGTGTCCCCCCCCCCCCCCCCCTCTGGCATGAGGAGAAAGGGCGGTGATGGGTGCCACTGGCAGAGGGGGCCGGTGGGTGACTGGGCACTGTCTCATTAAAATCGGCCAATTGTCTAATTGTCTCACAGACCTCTGAGAGACTTCTATATTATACTCATCGCAATTAACCAAACAAAAGAGTTTAACCGCCCAAGCACAGGGGACGGAGACACGTCTGCAGAGAGAGAGAAGGGGGGGGGGGGGGGAGAGAGAGAGAGAAACAGAGATTGGGGGTTAAATCAAAGAAGAAAAAAGGCATACAAAGACGAAAAAAACAAACACCCCAGTTGGTTCTCAGTGAAGGCTGGAGTGACTACACGTAGCCCAGTGCATGACTGGTCAGCTGTCTGACGGGGGGGGTCGGGAAGGGGAGGGGGGGGTGGTGGGGGTTAGGGGAGGAGCTTGTCGACGGCTCCAGCCATTGGGCTGTGCTCATTTGCGGTGAACCTTTGTGCCGGACCCGTCTGTTTGTGGGCCAGGGCCCGGGGCCCGGGTACTCCCAGCTCCTATTCCACACCGCCCGTCTTTCAGCCGGCGCTGAAGCAGCCCTTAAGCCCACTTAACTACCATTTTCCCTCACTGTCGCATCTCTGCTTTTGTGCTGTCCTCCATTAACATCAAACGCAGGAACAAAGGGCACAGAACAGAAACCGCGGATGCAGAATAGACCCATCACAAATATTAATTTGAAAAGGTGTTGAAGTGCAGAATCTACTTTTATGCACAAGGACAACTTGGGATCTCTCTTTTCTCTCTCTCCCTCTCAGTCCCCCCCCCCCCCCCCCCCCAACACCCCCAACACCCTCGCACTTTTCTTCTGTGTGTGTGTGTGTGTGTGGGGGGTTCTTTTATGGGCTGCAATGAGCTTGGTTTTCAGCTGCTAAAGGGGAGGTAAAGGGGCTGTGAGTGCAATT
>NW_027507113.1:51429-61429 GCF_052324685.1 Brachyhypopomus gauderio
GGCTGGGCGTTCTGATACCCCTACCCCACGAGGCTGGCATTTCTGATACCCTACCCACGAGGCTGGCGTTCTGATACCCTACCCACGAGGCTGGTGTTCTGATAACCCCTACCCACCCCACGAGGCTGGGTGTTCCGATACCCTACCTCACGAGGCTGGTGTTCCGATACCCTACCTCACGAGGCTTGGTGTTCCGATACCCTAACACCCACGAGGCTGCTGCGTTCTGATACCCTACCCCACCGAGGCTGGTGTTCTGGAAACCCTACCCATGAGGCTGGTGTTCTGATTACCCTAACCCATGAGGCTGGTGTTCTGATACCCTACCCCACGAGGCTGGCGTTCCGATACCCTACCTCACGAGGCTGGTGTTCTGATACCCTACCCCACGAGGCTGGCGTTCTGATACCCTACCCCACAAGGCTGGCGTTCTGATACCCTACCCCACGAGGCTGGCATTCTGATACCCTACCCACGAGGCTGGTGTTCTGATACCCTACCCACGAGGCTGGTGTTCTGATACCCTACCCCACGAGGCTGGGTGTTCCGATACCCTACCTCACAAGGCTGGTGTTCCGATTACCCTACCCCACGAGGCTGGCGTTCTGATACCCTACCCCACGAGGCTGGTGTTCTGATACCCTACCCCACGAGGCTGGTGTTCTGATACCCCTACCCCACGAGGCTGGTGTTCTGATACCCTACCCCACGAGGCTGGTGTTGCGATACCCCTACTCCACGAGGCTGGTGTTCTGATACCCTACCTCACGAGGCTGGTGTTGCGATACCCTACTCAACGAGGCTGGGCGTTCCGATACTCTGCCCCCACGAGGCTGGTGTTCCAATACCCTACCCCACAAGGCTGGTGTTCCAATACCCTACCTCACGAGGCTGGTGTTCTGATACCCTACCCCACGAGGTTGGGTGTTCTGATACCCTACTCCACGAGGGCTGGTGTTCCAATACCCTACCCCACGAGGCTGGTGTTCTGATACCTACCCCCACGAGGCTGGTGTTCCCGATACCCTACCCCCACTATGATGTGTGTTGAATGTGGAATATGAACTAATTTGAAATAAACATCGACAAGGGGGTTAAATGCCGGAAGCTCTTGGGGACTGGCTGACCCGGCGACCTTTGAACCTTCTCCAACACACCTGCCTCGTCTGCACATGTGACCAGACGCTGAGGGAGGTGGAGAGAAACTTTGTTCTGTGGCCTCTCTACTTTACCTCGCCTTCATCTGAGTTCAGGGAGGAGTCAGTGGACCACTGTTACCTGCTGCCTGAAGCAAGAGAGAGAGAGAGAGAGAGAGAGAGAGAGAGAGAGGAGAGAGAGAGAGAGAGAGAGAGAGAGAGAGAGAGAGAGCGCATCAGCGAGCAAGAGTACTAACATCCGATGGCGCCGACAGCTTTAATCAACCAACGAGAGGATGAGCCTCTGGACCACAGGGAGGGGGAGATGGAGGAAGAAAGAGGAGAAATAAAAAATGAATAAAAAACCTTTAAAAGCAAAAGGGGAGCGTAACTCTGGCGGGCGTGTGCCACCCTGGCGGGCGTGTGCCACCGACACTTGTGTAATGAGAGCAGGGACAGATCTGTTCAGTAGGTCACTACCACCTGCGCTTACATGTGTAAGGAATGTTTGTTGGCCTGAGAATGGAGGAGAGAGAGAGAGAGGGCATGGGCACAGGCCTGGCCAGCGTGTGAAGGTATCTGCGGGGCTTCCTCCTGCAGCAAAACATCTCCGGCATCATCAGGGACTGCGAGCAGAAGACAATCTGCCCCTGCCTCCTTCCTCAGACTCACTGCGTGCGTGCGGGCATGTGAAACCGGGGCGTGTGACACCAGGACGTGTGTGTGCGAGCGGGCGTGTGGCAAGCAGGCGTGTGAAACCGGGCGTGTGTGTGTGAGCGGCGCGTGTGAAACCGGGCGTGGTGCACAGGCTCTTTAACTGCCGTAGGATCGAGAGGCCGTGCTGTGATATTAAGCAATAACACAACTGCAGAAATGTAAGGAAAAGAATGAATCCAGAGATCCAGAGACAAATCAGACATGCAGATCAGACATGCAGTGTTAAAGTTGTAAAGAGAGATACTCGTATTCATTCCACAAGAACTCCAGCCATCAAACACAGCGCACCAGAATCCTACCAAGAGCCAAGACGTCTCAACATTAAACATTCTGCTGTTTCTGGTTTTTGGGGTTTTTTTTTTTTTTTTGCTTTTTTATTTTTTTTAAAGGCAGCACGCAAGAATCAATCACAGATTGATTTTGGTGTATATATCTTTATTGTCAAAGGATTAATGATGAATTTTTCATTTGATGAGTCAGGTGGAACCAGTGTGCTCAGGCGTGGGGCGGGTGGAATTCTAATACCCCCTCTGGCAAATCAGCCATAATGCAATGGGCTTGTTTTCTCCCCCTTTGTGCCCACACTCCATCATAATCTATTTGCTTTTAGCACCTCGTGTAAGGGACCCTGAGATATCACACAGACACACACGAGGAGGGCCCCGCACACCGCACAAACCCACCAGGCGCCGGGACACCCCTCCTCCTCCTCCCTCGATGAAGACGTTTTCAGAGCACACACGCATGCTCCGATATGCCCAAGCAGCCCCAAACAAAAGCCACTGTTCTCTGAGCCCCCGCATGCATTCCAGCGCTGATCAAAATGTTAATTACATCTTAGTGACGGGGTTTGGGGGAGGCTCGGTTCTGCTATGTGTGCAGTCTGTGCAGCAAAACACGCTCCACTCAGGGTTTCACATCCCACCAGCCCAAATTCCTAGTGGTTGTCAAATTAAGTCACCAAGCAAAACCTGCTATTACGCCAAAACCCATTAATAATGAACTTAAAATCCCTGAACACAAAATCACACAATTTCAACCTCCATCACTTGATTTTCATGATGCATAAAACATAATAACGATATTTGCAGTACAACAGCTCTGTGACGCGTTGTCTGTAACGCCCACGTTGCCTTTTTACTCAATTTTAAAATTCTTCCTAATTGTCGGTGTTTCGCTGTACACAGCGACATAAAGAATCTGTCCAACACTGTAACTGCTGGTTTCTGAAAGGCTGGAAGAGTCATTTAAACTGTGGCAAACACAGACGAAAAACACAGCTTAACCACCTGCAAAACAAACAGGGACGTGGCACGCCCAGAAACCGTCCACCGCCTCGCAGAAAACGCTTCCTCGCTGCCTCGTGGTCGTATATCGGCCCTTTCTCTTTGGCAGTGGCCACACATCCAGCTGTGGTATCGCTGCTGCCAGACAAATGGCACTCAGAAGAGCAAAACGCAGAAGAACACGGCCCTGCACACCAAACAGGCCTCTCACCACCAAGCTTCTGTCAGAGGGGTTTCCATCGAACCACGAGAACATCGCTGGGAAACAACTCGGTACAATTACATGCTGGGTGAGGTTTTCCAATTGACTGTGAGGCCACCTGGTTTAGTGAGAATACACTTATTTGACAAGGCACACACACAGGCGGAGTTAAGGGAGGGGAAAAGTTGGAGCGGATTCAGAGCAGCTTGGTGGTGGAGGTGGGTGGTGGAGGTGGTGGTGGAGGGGGGGACAGGAGCTAAAACAAACATGGCGAGAGCTCTAGAGAGCCCCAGCGCTCGGAGAGAATGGCCGGCTTGTCAGTTACACTACAGCAAATCGACAAAAACACACTGAAAGCAGAGGGAAGCATTAGATAGCAAACCCCACATCTGGCTATGTCAGGTAATCCCAGGGATCTTGCACACTGATAGACACAGGGGGGTTTTTTTTTGGGGGGGGGGGGGGGGGGGGGGGGGGAGGGGGGGGTTGTCTTTATGACTGATAGGCAGAGTGAGGTGTCTGTGTCTGCAAACGTCAAATGTGAGGAGCTGTGGGTGGAGCAAATACATTCACATGATCAAGTCTGAGAGGAATTGACACAAGATCCCGTCCAGCACTAATGGAGCTACGGGTGACGAGCGTTCGCTGTGGATCTGGAGACACCAGCAGGCGGGCGAAGAGCCGACCCGAGGCACTGATTACTACCGGTCCACAAAGTTTCATCTCGTATGATCAGTAAATCTACATCTGAACACTGTAATCAGTGAGATCCATTAGTAATTTTAGAAACATGGTGTTCTTGGCACCGTGTAAAGGGAAAAAGCGAGACCGGACAGTCAGGTCACAGGATGTAACACTGCGTGTGTGCTACACCAGTCCAAGGGGACAGGAAAAGCATCAAAGTTAATCATCTCCCAAGGACAGCATGTGATCTCACATCAAATCATCCCCAAGGTGTTTGCAAGTCTAACTCCAGCTGTGTATCGCCAGTGATACATACATACCGACACGCAAGCACACATGCACAGACTCACACCCTCACACACACACACACACACACACACACACACACACACACACACACACACACACACCTAGAGTGCCCTTCCAAACCACCTCTAATTTCCACCTCAGCTACAAGACAGAATGTAGCAGTACCACCATGCCTATGAGGGAAAAATCTCCCAATTAAAGGCGTATAATGTAAGTGCTCAACACACCACAGGGCAGACATGGCAAAACTTCATTTAAGGGAAGCTGCTTCTTTCTCCAGGAGCCTAGAGCATAATGCTGACCGAACGCTCTACCACTTAACTGAAATAGCCCCAAACCCTGAAGAACTCATATTTCTACGCATCTGGAAATACAGAATTTTTTTTGCCATAGGAACACCAACAACAGGCTCACTTGATCTAATTGATGCCAGTCATATTCTGCTGGCCTGTCAGAGAGCGTATCCGTCTGGAATAGAACGGGGTGCTTGCAATACAAATCTACCACTCCATGGATTCTAACAAAGACAATGAAGCACAACAGTTCAACAAGCTTTCAAACACTCGTCTTTGTGTACTTCCCTTTCTGGGAGAGTGTCACAGCAGACGAACACTGTGTCTTGGCTTTTAAGCCAAGATCAACAACAGAGAGGTGTGTGCTGTGACATCTACCAGTGCTTCTCAGATACCAGGTCCCCAGAAATGGGAATTCAAGAAACCCCAATTCTGCATTAAGACTGACACACACCAGTGGAAAATAATATCAACTGTGTCAGGAAGGTTTTAGAGGGGGGGGATGCGTCGCGTTGCACATTGGCGGGCAGGTCCCTTGATATAATCACCTCAAGAAAAGCACCATGCAAGGTTGGCAACCTTGATCATATACCAGATGTCTACAGCAGAAGAGAAAAGAAGAAAACAGACATGTTATACACTGTGAATCCCACGAACCAAGACCTTCCATAATGAATCCACCATACCAGAACTCAAGTTTAACTCAATTTAACACCAACTCCAATCACGTGGGAGAAATACTTCAGTTCGAATCAAAAGATTCAAGATCGCTCTGCGCGTTCCTATAAATCCCAATCTGACCAATCTGGTCAACCAGGTGATAATAATGTGGGATTATTAACGGGCTCATAAACGGCGCAGGAGTGTGACCAACCAAAGACACCACGAGTGAACCGTCTCACTCACACCACCAGTGAACCGTCTCACTCACACCACCAGTGAACCGTCTCACTCACACCCTCGAGTGAACCGTCTCACTCACACCAACCACAGTGAACCGTCTCACTCACACCACCAGTGAACCGTCTCACTCACGCCACCAGTGAACCGTCTCACTGACGCCACGAGTGAACCGTCTCACTGACGCCACAAGTGAACCGTCTCACTCACGCCACGAGTGAACCGTCTCACTCACGCCACGAGTGAACCGTCTCACTCACGCCACGAGTGAACCGTCTCACTCACGCCACGAGTGAACCGTCTCACTCCACACCACGAGTGAACCGTCTCACTCACACCACCAGTGAACCGTCTCACTCACACCACCAGTGAACCGTCTCACTCACACCACCAGTGAACCGTCTCACTCACACCACCAGTGAACCGTCTCACTCACACCACCAGTGAACCGTCTCACTCACACCACTAGTGAACCGTCTCACTCACACCACCAGTGAACCGTCTCACTCACACCACCAGTGAACCGTCTCACTCACACCACCAGTGAACCGTCTCACTCACACCACCAGTGAACCGTCTCACTCACACCACCAGTGAACCGTCTCACTCACACCTCGAGTGAACCGTCTCACTCACACCTCGAGTGAACCGTCTCACTCACACACGAGTGAAACCGTCTCACTCACACCTCGAGCCTCTGTGTCTCTCAGTCTCAGTCATTTTCCTGAACACATAAAGTGTTGCACCATGTAAATCCTTCAAACTCCGTAGTCAGAAACTAATTAAGCCATTCAAAATAACATTGCTGGTACCTGTACGCAATCTAGCTTCGCTCCACTGATGAGTCTTTCAAGGCCCGAGGCCAAGTTAAAAAAGCTCACTAAAAAAGCGGCAGAATTTTAATTGAACAGGAAAACCTGAGGAGCCTCTCGGTATTCTTCTTCCAACAACAGTGAAAGGTAAGCGTGCCCCCCACAAGAAGATCTCACCGTGTTCTTCTGCGCCTCCACAGCCAGACAAAGACCAAAAGGAAACCTTTGATCATTGTGGAAGTTCAGAACCTGCCGTTTCAACCCAGCCGCGCTTCCCCACACAAACCTGTGACCTCGTGACACTTTACATGTGCTGGTTCATCTAAATCAAAACTAACAAACCTGCATGATCAACCAGCACCTTAAGCTCCCGCACCATATACATCTGCTTACGAAGCAGGAGGGAGGGGTGTGGTGTGTGTTGTGCGTGTGTGTGTATGTGTGTGTGTATGTGTGTGTGTGTGTGTGTGTGTGTGTTGATGCCGTTCTTGTTTGCAGGCCAGAGTTGCATGTCCACCGCAGCTCAGAGCCATGCTGATGATCGTAAGGGAGATGAATGAGTGATCCAGCGTGCGCGGTGAGCGGTGGGGTGGTCCCAGCGCCCTGAGCTGTGTGGGGCAGAGCAGGCAGGGGTCTCTGTAAGCTGGCTTCTTCCTGGGGCATCAGGGCGAGGACCTGCTCCACAAAAACCAGTCTACAGCTGGGGTTAGACCTAGTCAGTCTGCAGCTGGGGGTTAGACCTAGTCAGTCTGTAGCTGGGGTTAGACCTAGTCAGTCTATAGCTGGGGTTAGACCTAGTCAGTCTACAGCTGGGGTTAGACCTAGTCAGTCTACAGCTGGGGTTAGACCTAGTCAGTCTACAGCTGGGGTTAGACCTAGTCAGTCTGCAGCTGGGGTTAGACCTAGTCAGTCCTGCAGCTGGGGTTAGACCTAGTCAGTCTACAGCTGGGGTTAGACCTAGTCAGTCTACAGCTGGGGTTAGACCTAGTCAGTCTACAGCTGGCGTTAGACCTATTCAGTCTACAGCTGGGGTTAGACCTAGCCAGTCTACAGCTGGGGTTAGACCTAGTCAGTCTACAGCTGGGGTTAGACCTAGTCAGTCTACAGCTGGGGTTAGACCTAGTCAGTCTGCAGCTGGGGTTAGACCTAGTCAGTCTGCAGCTGGGGGTTAGACCTAGTCAGTCTACAGCTGGGGTTAGACCTATTCAGTCTACAGCTGGGGTTAGACCTAGCCAGTCTACAGCTGGGGTTAGACCTAGTCAGTCTGCAGCTGGGGTTAGACTTATTCAGTCTACAGCTGGGGTTAGACCTAGCCAGTCTACAGCTGGGGTTAGACCTAGCCAGTCTACAGCTGGGGTTAGACCTAGCCAGTCTACAGCTGGGGTTAGACCTAGTCAGTCTACAGCTGGGGTTAGACCTATTCAGTCTACAGCTGGGGTTAGACCTAGCCAGTCTGCAGCTGGGGTTAGATCTAGTCAGTCTACAGCTGGGTTAGACCTAGCCAGTCTACAGCTGGGGTTAGACCTAGTCAGTCTACAGCTGGGGTTAGACCTAGTCAGTCTACAGCTGGGGTTAGACCTAGTGCCCACACGAGTCCAGAGCAATGATCACGGCTGACAGAACTGCAGAATCGTTAGCTTTGTTGTGAATTACAAAACTGTTGGACAATTAGCCAAGAAAACGAATGACCTTCTCCAGCAGCAGCTACGCCACGACTATCACTTCACCGGCGAGGACTGCCAGTGTCGTTTCTAAAAGCAGTGGTCTCCTTTCTGAATTGCCCCCGCACAGCCTGACATAACTCGGGGGATTTGAGCTGCCCCCAAACACCTGGCAACCTGCAGGGCAATAGTGGCACCGGTGGAGGTTCGGGCTCGCAGCCCGGGGTGGGTCCACAGCGGCAGCCGTGGCCTCTCGCCCCTAACCACCCCCACCCCCACCCCTGCTAGACGGGGCAGGCTGGCAGCGAGTGTCCCTGAAGTGGGTCGCCCCACGGCTGTGCCACAGAGCTCTGCTCCCCTTTCTGGAGACGACGGCGTCTCTGGCGCCTCCTGGCACGCGGGAGGAGGTTGAGGGCTTGACTGAGAGCGATTGGCCCTTTCTGGGTCAGATCCCATGACACTGCTCGCTTGGCAATGAACAGAAACGAGGATAAATAAACCAGTGGTGCTGGGGGACAGAAGCTACCTGCTACACACCGACTGCCCTGCACACCGTGGCCAAGGTCTCCCTGCATTCGCAATTACTGTTATGGTGGATTTATTTTTCTCTTAGTATGCCTTTGCTATTTTGCCCCCCCCCCCCTTATTTCCTATGCACTCCTGTCCCCTGTAGAGGAAGAACAGCCCATGGACTTCAAAGAGAGCAGAAAAGGATGGAAGGAGAAAAGATGGTGGAGAGAGAGGGGGAGAGAGAAAGAGAGAGGTTGGAACTGGGTCACAGACACTGCAGTTGACTTATTCTGGCCAGAGAGAGAGAGAAAGAGAAGGAGAGAGAGAGGGGAGGGAGAGGGGAGGGAGGAAACAACTCCAAGTCTCTGAAAACCAAAGGAGTGGTGCAGATAGAGGAGAGAAAACAGACGACTGGCACACACAGCCACCATCGTCCGTCACTACGGGTCTGCTGCCAAAAACCTGACGCTGAGCAAATTTACTCTTGTAAGACAAACACGGGAACATAAACCGAAAGGGAGAAGAAAAACCCATAAACCCATAAACCCATAAACCCATGCAAAACCCAGTCGATTAACTGTTCATAACAGACACAATGAACCAGATTACTTAGTTATCGCTTAAAAGTAAACAGTGGAGGCGTAAGGCAGGTCCAGACGCTTCAGAGGCGCGGTGGACAGAGAGCCAATCCAGTATCATGCTGTTCTGTGGTGTGGGGGGTGTGGTCAGAACTGTCTCCTCCCACGGCCGGCTGCTGTCTACAGTGTGGTGGGTGTGGTCAGGTCTGTCTCCTCCCCGTGCCGGCTGCTGTCTGTGGTGTGGGGGGGTGTGGTCAGAACTGTCTCCTCCCCCGGCCGGCTGCTGTCTACAGTGTGGTGGGTGTGGTCAGGTCTGTCTCCTCCCCCGGCCGGCTGCTGTCTGTGGTGCGGTGGGTGTGGTCAGAACTGTCTCCTCCCCCGTGCCGGCCGCCACACCTCACAGTCCTACTGCAGACTGACCCACTTCAGTGACACAAGCACAAAGAACGAAAACTCGAATGTGTACGAACCAAAACTACAATTTCAGATACCGAAAACGGGCCCAAGTGTCCAACAGATTCCACACAACAGCACAAAAGAAACCTAGAACTCACACACACACACACACACACACACACACACACACACACACACACACACCACACACACACACACACAACACACACACACACACACACACACACACACACACACACACACACACACACACACACAACATCCCATACACTTCCTGTGTTCTCCGTGCAAATCTGCCCCAAATGTCTGAAGACTCCCGAACGAAAACCCAACTTTACACACTTGTGTCTCCCATCACCATTTTATTTAACGGTTAACGGGTAAGCAAGTCGCTCCCTGTAATACAGCCTAGGGTCTGAAACCACACAACATACCTTGACCAAAACACCAGAGCCTGTTGACAACTGTATGAAGTTATGACACTGATACGCTGTT
>NW_027507113.1:63929-66429 GCF_052324685.1 Brachyhypopomus gauderio
TCACACACGCCACACGCCGACTGACATTTGGGGGCCACGTTAAATGAGTCTGCTGACCTTGGACAAGCGAGTGTTCAGCGCTGCATCGGCACTCGAGGATAATTCAACCAAAAGGTCCCGGCGGCCATATTGAACACGCGGTGAGTGTTTTAAAATAAGAACCACCTTCCTGGTAAACACGGAGATGGAGGCGTCGGGGCGGGCCGAGCCGTCCGAACGCGGACCGCCCACGATACTTCTCCCCTACAGGCACCAGGCCCGACGCTGCCGTCTCATCTCTCGAGGGGAAAGTGCAGATATATCAGTATCTTTTGGAATCGTTTGAAACGCTGTGTGGTATCAGGAAGAGCAGCGTGGGGGCCCGTGGCATCTGGTCGAGGACACAGAACACTGGGCTATTCATGGCACTGTCCAGAAGCCCTTAAGTGGGGCCAAGATCTGCACCCCCAGCGTTTGACAGCGGCTCACGCCCGTCGGGCCGCCGGCCACCCCGGGGGTCGGGATGCGGGCTTGGCAACGCTCCGATGCATCGCCAACCAGAACCTGCAACACGCCACAACTTCCAAAAGTCAATTAGAGATGTTCACCAATGCCAGAGCTTCTCCTGGACATCGCTGCAAGTCACACGCACGCACACACACACACGCGCGCGCGTGCGCGTACACACACCTTGCAGAGACACTGTGCTCTCACACACTTCTACTAAGGGACTGATCTTGGCAATGACAGAGTTTGGCTTCTTTATGCTTATGGAGAGGTTGTCAGTGTGCCTCAAGGACATTCAAAGTGTGTGTGTGTGTGTGTGTGTGTGTGTGTGTGTGTGTGTGTGTGTGTGTGTGTGTGTGTGTGTGTCTCCGGGGGAAAAGCAGGTACGCCTGTCGGAGCGTCTGGCTTCTCCCAGTGCAGCGGGGCTTGGTGACATCGCCCGAATGCTGATTTTCACCCGGGCGACGCTCACACTCCCTCTCCAACTCCCAGCCAAGAGAGCAAGTGACAGGTCTGCACACACACACACACACACACACACACACACACACACACACACGGACTCCAAAACACACACACACACAGATTTGTTTCAGAGAGCTGCTTTTTTCCCAGTCTCTGGAGCTCATTCACAGGTGCTGGTAATAGGCCTGAATATTCCCTGACAAAAGCTCGTCTCCTGTGGCTGTGGGTGACGGCTGTGTGGCAGACTGGAAGTGGGTCAGTAGCACATCCATCTTTAACCTTTCCAAGGACACCATTGCCACCTATTTACACCCCCCCCCCCCCCTCAAAATAGCCGGCGGGTCAAGACACCGTGCGGGCAGTGGCGGCGGTGTTAAAACGCTGAACTCTGACCTCGCACGAACGCACGCTGGAACAACCCCCTGCCGACGGAGTTCTCAACGCTCTTTGTGGCGTTTTTCTTTTACGGTGTTTGAAACAGCTGCCGCTCGGGTTCACGGACGTGCAGGGAGCCATCGCGAGCTGGCCGGGGGTGTGTGTGGGGTGTGTGTGTGTGGGGTTCAAGCACAGGTTCCTCCCTCCGAGTCCAAGCACGGCCTCTCCGACGCAGGATCAGACATTTACTGCTGAAGCTGCTCTCTCGTTTGGCCGCAGGACGCAAGAGCGATCCGGTTAACCCCCGTCTGCTGTGAGGGCTTCACCACCTCCCAGAACAGGCCTGAGATTTCTGCCGGAGGCTGGGGGTGAGGGGGAGAGGCGGTGACCTCTGACCTTTACACAGCCAGCCACAAACCTCCTGTTTAGAACACCGTGGTCGGCTATGACTCTGGGAGGAGAGATCTAGTGGCAAAGGCTGTAGAGAAGCAAGCATGTGAAACGTAGTGAAAGGGCCGGCCAGAGAGAGAGAGAGAGAGAGAGAGAAAGAGAGTGTGTGTGTGTGTGTGTGTGAGAGTGTGTGTGTGTGTGTGTGTGTGAGAGAGAGAGAGAGAGAGAAAGAGAGAGTGTGTGTGTGTGTGTGTGAGAGAGAGTGTGTGTGTGTGTGAGAGAGAGAGAGAGAGAGAGAGAGAAAGAGAGTGTGTGTGTGAGAGAGAGAGACAGAGAGAGAGAGAGAGAAAGAGAGAGTGTATGTGTGTGTGAGAGAGAGAGAGAGAAAGAAAGACTTTGCATAACTTCACATCTCTCTCTCTCTCTCTCCCCCTACTCCTCTCTCCTCCCCCAGTCTCTCATCCCATCTCTCTCTCTCACACACACACAGCTTGGATCAGCGTCCCAGGGAGAGATCTAGTGGAGATTCACCTCACATGCTGCCTGAGGCACCATGTGAAAGAATCTAAACAAGTCCGTCCCATCACGACACACACACACACACACACACACACACACACACACACACACACACACACACACACACACACACACCTCTTGCTGGTTTGATGGCATCGCTTCAGTCCAGAGTAAGATGTAATTATCAACCCTTTGTCTAATAAATGCATAAATCCCCATTAATTCTTCACAATTTATATCAAAACTTGGTTGTTGTTGTTGGGTT
>NW_027507113.1:71429-76429 GCF_052324685.1 Brachyhypopomus gauderio
CCCCCATCCTAACAGAGCGCCGACAAGCAGAGTGGCCAAACTGATGGCAGATCATCTAGCTGACGCCTCGGGCATCTTTGTTTATACCGCGGGCACACACGAACACACACAGGCACATGCGGGCACACACAGGCACACGCAGGTACACACAGGCACACGTGAGCACACGCAGGCACACGCGAGCACACATGGGCACACGCGGGCATGCACGGGCACACGCGGGCACGCACGGGCACACGCGGGCAGCGGGATTCCGCCGCTTGTAAACGCTATTATGATGATGTAAGAGCGCGGGAGCCACGATGCTTATTTAGGGTGATGAACGGCCAATAGCAGACAGCTGTCAGTGTGTGTACCCGCAACACACCGCCATGGCACACGCAATAAACCACTTTATGGTAACACACACACACACACACACACACACACACACACACACACACACACACACACACACACTCATCATCTCTCTCCAGAGTTTCCTGTCTCGCACAGAGAGTGACTTTGCCGGCAGACACGGATGCGGGAGAGCGTGTTTTATGACATTTCGGAGGAAGAGAGAAGGAGATGTCCCCTAAGTCGATTTGAACGCAGAGGCCGATGAAATTACACAGGTAGCAGTGGGCGGCGTGACAAACGACCGCCGCCGTGCACGGAAATAACTCGGCCGGGGGAGACGCTCTCCGACAGAGGAAAGAAATGAAAACCTAAATTACAGTTTACAGTACACACACAACTACAAATGCCCTGTTTCTGCTGGGTAAATAAATATGTAAGGAAGGCAGTTCAGCAGAGAGGAAGGTACTGAGACATCACACACACACACAGTGTTACCACATCACACACACAGCGTTACCACATCACACACTCCGACAGGAGCTGGACTACAACCAGTCACGCCAAAACCATGACAATAGAAGAATATGATCAAAGAGCAGAAATGACACAGAGTAAGATGTATCAGAACACACACACACACACACACACACACACACGTGTGCATACATACACAAACACACACACACACTCTCTCCCAAGCGCCATCACAGTGTCACTTCATCACACATCTGATTCTCAGTTTGAACAGAACTGCTCAACTCAGACTTCATTTCCTCACTTAAATGACCATTAATCTCCAGACAGCAAATCCCAGCTACACAACGGAACCGGATTAAATTAGCTAAACGATGGCTTTGCTCCTCCCAGGAACGTCTGAGACCACAGCTGTCACCCCCCTGCACCTCAGGAACCAGTGGCAGAAGGCCCTTAACCCGGGGCACGGTGTGAGGAAGACCCAGGAGAGAGGCCCGGGGTCATGGGGTCAGGGTGGAGGTCCAGGTGGAGTCAGGGTGGGTGTGTGGGTGAGGGGGTCAGGGTGGGTGTGTGGGTCAGGGTGGGTGTGTGGGTGAGGGGGTCAGGGTGGGTGTGTGGGTGAGGGGGTCAGGGTGGGTGTGTGGGTGTGTGGGTCAGGGTGGGTGTGTGGGTGAGGGGGTCAGGGTGGGTGTGTGGGTGAGGGGGTCAGGGTGGGTGTGTGGGTGAGGGGGTCAGGGTGGGTGTGTGGGTCAGGGTGGGTGTGTGGGTGAGGGGGTCAGGGTGGGTGTGTGGGTGAGGGGGTCAGGGTGGGTGTGTGGGTGAGGGGGTCAGGGTGGAGGTGCGGGCAGGGTGTCGAGCTTTACCTCCATGGCTCTGTTGATGAAGGGGATCTGGGTGCCGCTGTCCAGGTCGTTGTTGATGATGAGGCGTCGGGCCCACTGGCCGGCCCGCACCACCCCGCTGCCCTGGATCAGCACCAACAGACGGGCCGGGTTGGTCAGCGCGTCCTCACTCACGTAGACGAAGCTCTTCGGTTCGTCCTCCGTGGCATCCACCTGGGACCGGCACACGGCACCGTCAGGTCTACACCCTCGGCCTGTCTGAGAGGCGGTGCTCACTCTGAACTAAAAGTCCGAAAAATTTACTATTTTCTTTATGTTTTGTCTGAGAAATTTATCGTCATGGCGTCTTGCAGACGCTCTTGTCAGAGCGACGTACATATTTATCGGTATGACGTGTGCTCCCTGGGACGAACGTACGTGGACGCCGCGCTACGGCGTCGTACGAAGAAGTCGTCATTCGTATTTTTACAAATCAAACGTGTCGCTCCCCGTCTTTCCACTGCAGTTTTAGAAAGTTTGAGAGCTTATTTATCTGAAGCATTGTTATTTATCTTGCTAAATCTGGGTAATCCTCAAGTTTAAAACTCCTCAATCCCTCTTCGATTACTCTGGTTTGGTTAAACACGGGGCCCGCGCAGCAGACATGCAAATGGCTGCAGAGTGAGACACAGAGTGAGACGCAGAGTGAGACGCAGAGTAAGACGCAGAGTGAGACACAGAGTGAGACACAGAGTGAGACGCCAAGTGAGACACAGAGTGAGACACAGAGTGAGACACAGAGTGAGACACAGAGTGAGACGCAGAGTGAGACGCAGAGTGAGACGCAGAGTGAGACGCAGCTCCCAAAGCACCGACAACACCGGCCCCTCCTCCATTTTTTTTTGGCGGGAGATTGTACAGCGCGTGGTTCGGGCAGGCCCGGAGACGTCTCATTTGTTGCTCCGTAATGCTCACGCTGTAATGACTCCGTCTCATCACCTCTACACATTTAATTTTTATGTCTCCCCTTCAAAATGGACGTCGATGAACACGGTTCAACTGTACAGTCAAGCGCGTCACATGGCGAGAGCCCCTCGTTGGCGAGAACGTGCCGGAGCCTCAGGAAAACGACAACAAGAGCTCCTGCACTCGGTTAAAGGTGTTTACGACCTGTAAAAACTTCCACTTCCTCTCAGGTGATTTACGTACAGTAATATACCAGCCTTTTTAAAATGACGTGAATTATGCCGTATTTACCGGCCGCAAACAGTCGCAATTCAAAACAGTACTTTGCCTTCAAAAAAATAATAAAGCTACAGCACAGCCGAGCGGATCAGACCGTGTCTATTAAACGGAGTCTCTTTAAGAACATTTAAACACAAAGCATGATGAAAGCAAGGTTGGAAACGTAAAACACTAAATCTTCTTCAGAGCTGCTGACTGAACTGGGAGCACTTGATGTGGAAGCTTATTCAGAGTCACGCTTCCTGAGGATTCAGTGCTGTTCCTTTCTTTTCTTTACTGGTCCGGCCCGCGAGGCTCTCGTGCCGTACGGACGGGTTTAGGAGACGCCCTGCTTCCCCCAGGCCCACTTACTGGAAGCGTCTCTCTCCTCAGGCCGCAGTCCTGCTCCAGACGCTCGTAGACGTACTGCGTGATGATCTGCAGGAGAGAAGAGACGGCCTTTATTTGCGCGCCTGGCATAATTAAAACAAAATGACCCGTCTTTACCATGAGCATTAGGAATAACAAACTCAGAGCTACGTCAAATATTCCACAGCGGTATGTGTAAACCGAGACAGCCGGAGAGACATGAGATAGCTCAGACCGTTAAATAGTACAATTTACTCTATAAACACATGTATCATTTTGTCAAGTGGTTTAGTATGAATGCCACACTAGTGTGTCCTGACACAGCTAACAAACCAGGTCTATATACACAGCTTCAGTGATATTCCATTTAGATGTTCTGTAAGCTAAGCAGACACACTTCGTTATGTATGTACACACTACGTACGTTTGGCCTCTGGACCCCCGGGCCAGGGAGATAATTGAGACGGTCTCTGCTGAACTTGTTTTGAGCAGAAAGTGAGAGTCTGTCGGCCCAAAGCAGGGGAAAAAACCTCGACTGCGAGCGGCGGGTTGATGTGAGGTATGTTTATCCCCCCGGCTACACAACCAAGGAAACTTGTACGGAGCGTAGTTTCAACCCAGGGCCAGAAGTTTTATGGTTCAACGACATCAACAACTTTTGGCGGTTTCTTCATCGCCCTCTCACTGCTCACCCTGCCCCCCCCCCACCACCACCACCACCACCACCACCACCTCCACCTCCACCTCCACCTCCACCTCCACCTCTCCACACTCTGTGGCAGTTGAAAAAACAAGGTTTTATGGGGTGGGTGAGGACTGGGGTGGCTAGCAAAAGGTCAGACGTGTCTTGGCACAGGTCAGACCTTGCGGGGGGGGCAGGTGGTGAGGGGAAGGGGAGCTTAGCACCTGTGCTGTGTCCCAGATGGATCCCTCAGAGAGTCGTTGTGTGTGTGTGTGTGTGTGTGTGTGTGTGTGTGTGTGTGTGTGTGTGTGTGTGTGTGTGTGTGTATCCGAACACTAGCACGGTCAGCTGCTGTGTCGGTACGGTCTTCGCTGTTTGTGTGAGGTCCTCCCGTTCTTGATGTGACCAGTATATAAATGTCTGGATTAAGCCATAAGCTGATTCAGAGGACACTGATTCCACCACGATGATCCAGGCCTATGTTTGAGCTAACATCATGAAGCAGCCTTTAAAAACAACACACTGAAACACTCACAGGCGGTTTTGACGAGAAGGACAGGTGTTAGCAGCGCTCCTTCTGATTGGCTGGGGCAGTAGAACACGAGAGGGGCAGGGTAGTTGGGAATTTGCAACCGCTAACGCTAAGCTAACACTTTAAACAAAAATGTGTTTAAAAAAAGATGAGAACAATACATTTTAAAATTAAAATTCCAGTACAGCTCTGCTCATTAGATTTGCATTGACACATTTTTGTTGTGGGGAAAAAAAAAAAATCTTCAAAGTCTATTGGTTGAAAAACATTATTACGGAATAATAACAAAATCATGGTAACACAGTCCTGTAAACACACAAGACATAAGCCACTGTTTATTTGATTACAAAAAACAGAAGCGAATTAGGGCCCAGACGAGCTAATGCAGTGAGATATTAGCAGGCGTCAGCGGTCAGACAGCCCAAATGAGATGACGGACCTCGCTACACTACACCCGCTGCAGGAGGAGGGAGCGACGGCCGAGACGCGGCCCGCTCCGTGCAACCTAATTCACTAAAATGTCAGGGTCGCTGATGAAGGCTAAAATGATTGTGAAGTG
>NW_027507113.1:81429-84440 GCF_052324685.1 Brachyhypopomus gauderio
GGACGTGGGAGGTGAGAACTGATCCTGGATCAGCAGTTTCACACCGGCGGAGGCCGGACATATGTCCACACACCTACACGGGTAGAGAGAGTTCGTGCGACTTCCTAAAGTCAAGCGCAAACCTGAGGCAGCGTGTAGACACAGGCCTGTTAGAGATGAATGAACACACCTGCATATACAAATCACAATCATTAAAGCTCATTAATACTTGTAATTAAATCATAATAATTAGCCATAATTGCTGGTAATCTCTTTGAGATAAAGACAAAAAAGAAAGTAGTGACAACCGCTGGTTTACAGACGGGTGAACGGCACTGTGACAACAGCCAGTCAGTCAGCAGAGCAGAACCTGGCCTTACAAAACCACAGCACCTTCACCCCAGTGCCCTGTGTGTGTGTGTGTGTGTGTGTGTGTGTGTGTGTGTGTGTGTGTGTGTGTGTGTGTGTGTGTGTGTGTGTGTGTGTGTGTGTCTGTGTGTGTGTCTGTGTGTGTCTGTGTGTGTCTGTGTGTGTGTGTGTGTGTGTGTGTGTGTGTGTGTGTGTGTGTGTGTGTGTGCGTGTCTGTGTCTGTGTCTGTGTCTGTGTGCGTGCGTGCGTGCGTGCGTGTGTGTGTGTGTGTCTGTGTGTCTGTGTGTGTGTGTGTGTGTGTGTGTGTGTGTGTGTGTGTGTGTGTGTGTGCGTGCGTGCGTGCGTGCGTGTGTGTGTCTGTGTGTGTGTGTGTCTGTGTGTGTGTGTGTGTGTGTGCTTGCCTGACTCCTCATTCAGACCAGGCTGAAGTGCAAATTGAACATCTGCTGCTGTGAGTGTCGTGACAAAACCCTGCTCACAGTCGCTCCTGCACAAGACGGCGTGAGTGTCGACCTCATTCAGACGCCACCGCAGACGCCAACCAATCCCCTCGCTCTCCACACCCACGCCTGCCTGCAGGAGCCCCGCCTACCTGGGCAGGAGCCCCGCCTACCTGGGCAGGTCAAGCAAGAAACGAACTGACGGTGTGGGACACTTGATTGGTCACCAGAGGGTCCTGGGCTCTGCTGCTCGGGGTGATAAGAGTCCGTGTGCGTCCGTATCGGGCAAAGAGCGGAACCAGACTCTCCCATATACAGAAGAAGTCCAGGTCCAATCACCATAGTGCTTTCCTAACCGCCGAATGCCACTTGTAACTTCTTTAAGCTACATGTTCACTAATTCACTGGCGCTCCACTGAACTCTCTCATTACTTTAGTGTGCTTCTGTCAAAACCGCACTTGGCTTTGAACTTCAAACAAATCTCGCATTTAGCAAGTTCAGGGGTTCATGAAGTAAGCACCCGAATGTTTTGCTTCATGCTGGTTTGCTATGAACACAGATACGCAGCGTATGAAAGGCAGAGTTTAAAAGGGCCATTTCTCCAAGGAGCCTACCTGGATGGGAAATAAAACACAAACGTAATCCTAAACAAGTCATTCTCTTTTCTTCAAAAGAATAACTTCAAACGAACAAGCACAACAATTAAAGCTAAAACAGTGGCGAGGCGAATGAGCTAATTAAACAAGAATGCACAAGCTTCTGATTAGCTTCTACATACTGCATGGCCAGGGGAGGGGGGGGGGGGGGGCAATTGGACTTGTGCTGGGGGCAGAACCCAATCACGTAAGGGGAAGACAGCGTTCCCACAGAGGCCCGGGACACAGGCTGACCGGCCCGGATTCATCTGAACACTTCAGTTTAAGTGTCACCAAAGTCCAGACAGACACACACACACACACACACACACACACACACACACACACACTACATCAGACAGAAGTGAAGTCCGCTCCGGTGAACAGGTAACTGCAGCACACGTGCGCACACGGCCCCATTACAGACACCAGCACACGTGGCCCCATTACAGACACCAGCACACGTGGCCCCATTACAGACACCAGCACACGTGGCCCCATTAAAGACACCAGCACACGTGGCCCCATTACAGACACCAGCACACGTGGCCCCATTAAAGACACCAGCACACGTGGCCCCATTACAGACACCAGCACACGTGGCCCCATTACAGACACCAGCACACGTGGCCCCATTACAGACACCAGCACACGTGGCCCCATTACAGACACCAACACACGTGGGCCCCATTACAGACACCAGCACACGTGGCCCCATTAGACACCAGCACACGTGGCCCCATTACAGACACCCAGCACACGTGGCCCCATTACAGACACCAGCACCCGTGGCCCCATTACAGACACCAGCACACGTGGCCCCATTACAGACACCAGCACACGTGGCCCCATTACAAGACGCAAGATGCTTTTACCTCACAGAGCATGAAGAAGGATCTCCATGTGTGACACTTAGTAAGTAAGTGTGAAAGTTGTGAGTGAAAGAGGGAGAGATAGAGGAAGAGAGAGAGAAAGAGATGGAGAGAGAGAGGGAGAGAGGGGTGGGAAAGGGTAAGAGTGTGTGAGCTTATTAGAATCATGGCATTGTGTGCAAGTGCATGTGTACGGATCCGCACTGTTCCAGAGAACGCTTCCAATTACCGCCTGGAATCCAATTACAAAGTTATTAAAGCTGGGAAACAGAGATGCATCACAGCCATCATCAAAGTTCCCCACTAATGCTGCATCCTACCATGACCCTATTTCATCCAATAATGTATTCAAACGTACCACTTTTTCCACTCTATTCTGTTAACCGCCACATGTAAAACAGGTGAGAATGAGAATTTATCTGTGTATGTTACATGGATAAACTGTGCAGCAAATAAGCAGGTGATTAAAATAATACCAAGAGGTGTTAGAAGAAACAGGGCACGTGTGGTAATTACCTCACCCAGAGCCTCGTATCTCTTCTGGTTCCACCTGTGAAGATCCTCCTTGTGGTTGAAGACAAACGGCTCTCCGGTTTTCGTGTGGCGAAGTTGTCCATCTAAAAAAAGGGAGAACTCTGAACTCTGAACCCTGAACTCTGGTGTCAAACCATTTCTCCTCCGACCTGTGATGCCTTTCCTGCCCTGTGACCCGCAG
>NW_027507113.1:84940-112440 GCF_052324685.1 Brachyhypopomus gauderio
AGGGAATCAGTGGGCATTTTGACCTCTCCAGCGTGGGGGCGGGTACGTAGGAGCGAGCAAAGCTCCAGCGGGCGGTGGGTCTTCCAAGAAAACAGAGGAAGAGGAAGCAGGGGGCGGGTCTCTGGACGTGCCAGGTGTGCAACACCTGGGCGAGCCGCCTGATGGTTCGGGGCGCTCCAAACTAGCCTCGAGGAGGGCGGCTTCACTGATTGGCCAGAACAGTGTTGAGTCAGCTCGCCTACCCTCCTGCTCCACGGAACAACTTTGGCTCCGCGCGGCCTATCGTAACGTCACCGCACGGCATATCGTAACGTCACCGCACGGCATATCGTAACGTTGTCACCTCACGGCATATCGTAACGTTGTCACCGCACGGCATATCGTAACGTTGTCACCGCACGTCATGCGAACTGTGTCGTGGAGCTACGAAATGACAGGCGAAGGCAAGATTGGAGGTAAAGGATGCAGGTGAAGACGATGAGGGGTGGATGATGGAGGTTAGAGGATGGAGGGGCAGCGTGAGGAGGCGTAGGACGGAGGTGGAGAGAGGGACGTCTCAAGCACATGTGAGGGACTGACTGGCAGCTAAGCTGGTCATAGGTTCAAAGACACGATCAGAGTCACCAGGTGGTTCAGGGCAAATTCAACCCAGCAGTCCTGCGTTTGAACAGTAGTCATGACAATCCAGAGATTTGGGGGAAAACAAAGATGTTTGAAAGGGAGAAAAAGAGAGAGATAGAGAGAGAGAGAGAGACAGAGAGACAGAAAACAGAATCAATTCCAGAGACTTCAATCCACCTCTGAAGGGGAATTCAATGTGTGGCTTTAATGCCTTTACCATCTCAACCACTCATTGTGTTCTGTCAAAAACAACTTGGGCTAACATAGCAAGCTGTCACATCAAGGGCCGTGCCCAAGAACGCACCAAAGACACTGCCGTACAGTGGGCCAGTGCGCCGAACGCACGTTTCATCTCAGCCACGTATTTCATACGGGGGAAATCGTTCAGGACAGGAGAGAAAGGTCTGTGTTCTCACCCAAGCATTTCTACAGGCTCCCAGAGGCTAAATATAGAGACCACTGTGGGCTAAATTGGGGACAGTGCAGTGGAAGTGACACGTGTGAACTGCTGTTGCTTTAGCCTCCAGAAACCTCCAGTTATGACACAAGTAACTGATGAAAGGAGTGTCATTTTAAAGCTTGCATAAAACTTCTAGTTCAGTCCACAATTACTAACACGCTAGTATAAACAAGGTGATTTATACTACTATTTATATTATCTAAGGCTTTCTCTCTCTCTCTCTCTCTCTCTCTCTCTCTCTCTCTCTCTCTCTCTCTCTCTCTCTCTCTCTCTCTCTCTCTCTCTCTCTCTCTGCTCTCCAACTCGAAGGACAGACTTTCTCCTCGTTAGCCATGACTGAGCAACCTTCATGTCCTCCCCTGTCCTTTCGGGCCCACCCCTGCACGCTGCTGGGGCGTGCATGCCAATGAAACCCGGGTGGCCCAGGTTTCAGGAGGCAAGATCACCATCTGCGCGGGGTCCAAAGGGCCGAGCTGGTGCCCCTACCCCTCCACGCCCAGGCGGGGACCCTCACGCCACCCCTGGACAGACACCTCGCCGTCTCCCACCAGACCTCACTCGTGCGGAGCTAACCATACGTGAACGTTCGGCGGGGTCTTCTGGGAAAGGGGATGTTGCTGGTGTTTCCTGACTGAAGGTTCAATCCTGCCCATGCAAAACCGAGCTGAACTTCCAACATAGCACTGTTACAAAAGATTTTAAAAATGCACTTAACAAATGTATCATCCCTAAATGAGCAGACATGAAGAGAAGAAGACCAAACAGACCAACCTAACGAGGGGGAAGGAGGCCTTAATGTCCATCCATGCTTTGCTAGGTTTGGACAGAAAAAAACGTATTGGTTGAATTACTGAACATTGAGTATTTTTGTGAGCAGAGCAGGTGTTGCGTCTATATGTATTACATGTATTACAGTAACACCTATCTAAGTGTACAAGGCTCTATCTACCAATTACAAGCTGAACTGAGTCTAACAGGCCACACACACAATCATTCATAGCAGTCACAGCAAAAAAAACAAGAAAACCCAGCATGATGGTACCGATACGTCTATTTCAGATGTTGAAGAGCAACTCTTCCCTCCGACAGTCCAGCGCCGGCTACAACAGTCCGGATGAACACTATTACGTCCTTATTCAGAGTACCGCGATGTGGGACACGGACCACTCACGCCAGTGGGATTTTGGGGCGAATTGTGCTTTTACCACCGATGACGCGCTTGGGCAGAATTATAGCTCCTTGGTGTAGTGGCAGGCGCTAAGCGCTGGGAGCTCGGGCGTGTGCGTGGGTAAACGCGGGATGTCTCCCACCGCTGCCTGCTGCCGTCTGTTCCACGGAGGATCGCTACCTTGTCAGCCGGCGCTGGCTGGAGCCCAGATGAATGCTGACAGCCAGGAACCCGTCTAATGATCCGCTCCTGGCCCTGGATGCAAATGGCCGGGGCGCTGGTGAGTGGCGGTGCGGTGACACCGGGCCCCCCCCCCACCACCACCTCCAAGGCCTGTCAATGGCCCTGCTCAGCTTGGGGGGGCTCGGGGGGCTTGGAGGGAGGGGGGTGCATCTCGTCCAGCTACCAACAGTGGGCCTGTCAATCACCGGAGATGGATGTGGCGAATCACAGCGAAGATCAGAACTCCTGCCGTAATTTAGGATGGCAGATTATTGCAGATTGTGGGGCACCAGGTGGTAGGGATTGAGAATGACAGGATTTTAACGTTTTTTTTTATTCCAAGCAGATTAAAAAAAACACCCTATTGAGAACCAGCGTAATCAGCACAGACGTCCACATGGGGAAGTCATCTGATTAAGGGTAAAAATACAAACAAAAAAAACCCCAGCTAAACGAGCTGGCGGGTGGTTACAGAACAGAAGCTGATTGGCTGTGAGAAAGGCGTACCAGTAAATGAATACTGTCTGATGATCAAGCCCAATGTCTGATTCTCACTGTTTGCAAAGCAGACTTCTCATTGCGATCTAATTCTTCTCTACCACTGGGAGCTCTTAATCGATGACTGACAGCAGACAGAAGAACAGCAACAGCTAATGAAAGACATGAAGAGGATTTCAGCATAACAACAGAAGATGGCGGCCGAGCTGGTTGACGCTTCACTCTGTTGGATGTGACTTTCACTGTCTGCTGGCACTTTGTGTGCAAGCCATCACATCTGCGACTCGGAGTTTGATTAATGAGCCTTTCAGCCCGCCTCTGCTGTGTGAGCTGGGGCCGTGGCCTTCTCCTAGGCTTCACTAACTCACCACCCTCACACACACACACACACACACACACACACACACACACACACACACACACACACACACACACACACACACACACACACACATACACACACACACACATACACATCCACGCACATACACACACACGCACACATACACAAACGCGTGCACATACACCCACACACACAAATACTCACGCACTCACACACCCACATACGCATGCACGAGCGCATACACACATGTGCACACACACATACACAAACATGCACACATACACACACACACATGTGCACACGCACACACACACACAAATACTCATGCACACACACACACGCATGTGCACACACACATGCTCACACACAGAAACTGGCCTGCTATTCAGAACTCAAAGCAAATTACACTTCTATAAAGTTGTTTATAAATTTATATAAATAAGATAATCATTTTTATATAAATAACATATAAACTTGTATAAATAAAAGATATGACAGAAACAAAGGATGAAGCATTGATATTTAAATACAATAACCAACATGAAGGTAGGTAGGAATGCGTTTGAAAGACAACCATGGTATCTGCTCTCTGTACTAGTCAACAGATCAGCGTTCAGTACGGCCATCTTTGAACATTCACTCATTTTGTTTTGTTTAACACAGCCAACCACGTTTGACTCTTCAGCTTTGATATCTCAGCTCATGACACCACAAAACACTTTCCTGAAACAAACATGACCTTCTCAAGAACAATTACTCCACCAGCACCCACGCCAGCACCACCTCAAACGCGCCTCTACCTGAGCTGATCGGCCTCTGTGGACAAAGCCCCACAATTTTGACACATTTGTTTTTATTTTGATCTCTGGGAAGGAAGCGTACCATATGGTTATCATGTGGAACAGATGGCTTTAGCCCAGCGGTGAAATACAATGCCTATCGCTACAGTTTGAAGCTGCCCGTTTCAGACGTAGCTGCCCGTTTCAGACGTAGCTCTCCGTTTCAGACGTAGCTGCCCGTTTCAGACGTAGCTGCCCGTTTCAGACGTAGCTGCCCGTTTCAGACGTAGCTGCCCGTTTCAGACGTAGCTGCGCGTTTCAGACGTAGCTGCCCGTTTCAGACGTAGCTGCCCGTTTCAGACGTAGCTCCCTGTTTCAGACGTAGCTGCCCGTTTCAGACGTAGCTGCCCGTTTCAGACGTAGCTCTCCGTTTCAGACGTAGCTCTCCGTTTCAGACGTAGCTCTCCGTTTCAGACGTAGCTGCCTGTTTCAGACGTAGCTCCCTGTTTCAGACGTAGCTGCCCGTTTCAGACGTAGCTCCCCGTTTCAGACGTAGCTGCCCGTTTCAGACGTAGCTGCCCGTTTCAGACGTAGCTCCCCGTTTCAGACGTAGCTCCCCGTTTCAGACGTAGCTGCCCGTTTCAGACGTAGCTGCCCGTTTCAGACGTAGCTGCCCGTTTCAGACGTAGCTGCCCGTTTCAGACGTAGCTCTCCGTTTCAGACGTAGCTCTCCGTTTCAGACGTAGCCTCCACTACTGTTTCACTCTGCTCGTATTTGCCTGCCTGTCTCTGGGGCTCACAGAGGGACCCCAGTGTGGGGTATAAACACCAACCACGGCCGCACTCCCGAGAGACGCAAACTATTCGGGTCGTACAAAACTTTGCCGTAAAATACAAATTGACAAACACAAATGAAAAGAACAGTCTGACGTCTACAATTGAATAGAACGGTCAGACAAACACAATGAGATGAAACCCAACAAAACAGACAGATAGACCCAACCAAAACAGTCAGACAGGCCCAATGAAAAAGGACAGTCAGACAAGCACAAATGAAGAAATTAAGTCTTCCATGACAGATAGATTTTTCTAAATAATCATGATCAAGTGGAATCATGAACGGTTAAAAGTGCTAAAAGCACCAATTCAATTCCCTGAGATAACAAGGTCAGTCATGGTTCGATTCCCAGACCTGAGGCCATGACTGAGGTGCCCATGATCAAGGCACCTAACCCCAACTGCTCCCCGGGCACCTGGCTAGGGCTGCCCACCGCTCTGGGCACGTGTGCACCAAAGCCCCTTAGTAATCACTAGTGTGTGTGTGTGTGTGTGTGTGTGTGTGTGTGTGTGTGTGTGTGTGTGTGTGTGTGTGTGTGTGTGTGTGTGTGTGTGTGTGTGTGTGTGTGTGTGTGTGTGTGTGTGTTTTAACTCCACAGATGGGTAAAAGCGGAGGACAAATTTCAATTGAGGTGAAAATCACAATTGACAAATATGACATGTTTCACAGTAAAAATACTGATACAAATTCCTAATAAGGGATGAAGTGGTTAAATGAATACATGACAATCTTATGAAGCATTCTCCATTTGTAGAGCACCTAAGACACGTCCCATGATAAGAGAGACACCTTCCTCACCCTGACACATTCTACCAGAAAATGACCAAATATACAGTTAATGGCATCAGATGATAGTATATGTATTACTGCAAGGTTATATGCTAGAGATGAGATATTAGCTCAACCAGTCACTGTTGCTATCAGTTCTGGGAGAGTAAGTCCACTTGTCTGGTTTAGTGTGCAATCCTCTTCTCTATAAAGTTTGGCTCATAAGCAGTGAATGACTGCAGAATTATTGGCGTGCATCACAGTTTAGTTGTGTTTCTTAAGGGGACGGGAGATTGATGGAGGACAAATGTGAAACGGTTCTGTACTGTCCATAAAACGCTCCACACAGGCCACACGCTGATGCCTTTTACAGTCTATGCAGAGCCCGGTTTGTCACATAGAGAGCCATTTGTGTCCAAGACAGGATGTGTTAATGGGCTTCTCAGGACGTTGTCCGTGTAAGGGTGGGGTACTGAGTGCTAAAGAAAAAGGTTTGGACTTCAGACTGCCACTGAAGTGAAGGGGGGCCCGCTACGTAATTCAGACGGCCAACGTGGATTTTTGACAACAGCTGTAACTCGTCGGTGCCGTTTAAACTCGTTTCACCGCTCATCCCTGTAACTCTGGCTAAAGAGCAGGCGGGTCGCGTCAGAGGCGGGAAGTTCGCTCTGTCTCTCTGCCTCTCTGTGGCTGGCTGGAGTCTGGAGGCACAGGCCCCATTAATCAGGCCGGTTCTGCTGAAAAGCTCCATGGGAGAATGATTCATGACACAGCCTGCAGAGACGGACAAACGACAGGTGACAAAGGACGACATTCGCACCTGTGTAAATCTGTTCCCTCTCTCACACACACACACACACACACACACACACACACACACACACACACACACACACACACACACACACACACACTCTCTCTCACGTTCTCCACTCCATCTGGCTCTGGATAGTAGTTGGGCTGGCACTGAAAACTGAAAGTTTCTCAGAATTAATGAAGTCATCTAGTGCAGGGCTTTAACAACTCGGAGTGTAAAACCCCCCCAAGAGCCTGGCCTCTGCTCCACACACCGCACAGCGACGGCGGGAACGGCGAGTGCTTAGACATCTTTGAGCTGCGCTGCTCTGACAGCGGGCATGTAAGTGAGCGGTGGGTAGGGGGCAGCGTGCAGGTACAACCACAGCCAGACAGGCAGACAGACAGACAGACTGCCAGACAGGCAGACAGAGAGGGGAGGAAAAAGAGAAAGACAGATAGAGAAATAGATAAAGAGAGAACAGAAAGAGCAAGCGCAGAGGTCTATCATGATAGTTGAACATGTCTCTGGAGACCATGTTGGGAATACATGTGAGCCGTGTTTCATAAACTCAGCCTATTACAACAGAGACTGAAATGAAAGTGACAGAAATAGACGTGGTCCAGGACGGCGGTCTGAAGACCCCTCCCTCGCCTTCACACTCTCCCGTCATACAATTTTCATTACATGCATAATCTACATACTACCGACGTCCTGGGGGAGAACTGTGAGGGAACTTCACACAGTCTGTACAGATCCTGACGCAACGATGTCCTTCAAAACAAAAGACGTTCCACCTCAGGCCGCGGAGAAACAGAGATGTGGAAATACAGCCGTCACACAGCGCCACTGCAACTCCCCGGGACCAGATACAGACACTGGACCAGGGATTAGACCAGATTACGTAATATTTACTCTCTATTTCACTCACCCCGCAGACACCTCCCTCCCTCCCTCCCTCTCTCTCCCCTCTCTCTCTCTCTCTCTCCCTCTCTCTCTCTCTCTCTCTCTCTCTCTCTCTCTCTCTCTCTCTCTCTCTCTCTCTCTCTCTCTCTCTCTCTCTCTCGCCTGTGTGTTACCTATTCTAGAGCGTTCATAAATAATCTGCCCACTGACAGCATTTTTAAACACACGTGCAACAAAGTAGCGTGAGGGTGTGCAGGATAGAGCGCACGTGAGAACGTGTGGCACTCGCGCACGTTTACATACACACACACACACACACACACATGTGCCAACACAAACCCTGCCGCACACATACACACACCCTTGTGCATGCACGCACACGTCACGTGACTTTGCATGCACAAATGCAAGCGCGTACACACACACACACACACACACACACACACACACACACACACACACACACACACGCGCCAGTCTTATTAGAAACATCGTCCTTGGCAGACAAGCTGCTTGCCCTTTGTTCGAAGGTGCGTGTAAAAACGAGGCCGGTTTGAAATGGAGCCCGTGTAGCTGTTAGAGGAGGTGTGAGGGCCCTTATGGCGGCCTGATGGTCTTCTGTGTGACAGCTCAGAGCAGAGCTCCGGGGAGAGGGCGGAGCCAGCAACACACTGCATGTCACCCCGCCTCATGAATATTTATACCCTGAACAAGCTGAAGAAAGAGGAGGAGGAGGAGGAAGAGTCAGGTGACACGGGCCAGCTGAACACATCCATACGTCGCAGCGACAGTAAACGACTTCACTACCAGGCTGTGAACCTCCAGTAGGAACCAGAAGGTCCAACACACACAGGTCCAAAAACGACCAGGAGGAACGCTCTAACCTTGTCTCCTCCACCTTTACTCCACCCCCACACTCCCACACCCCTCGCCTCCATCCAGGGGAACAGACAGTCCATCACAAAGAGAGCAGGGAGGTGGGCGTGGAGCAGGGCAGACCCACCGGCGCCCCCTGCTGCGAGAGAGACACGCCAACATCTGGAGAGAGCAGAGAGCAAGCAGGGCAGAGCAGGCAGGCACGCTAGCTGACCACCGCACTACTGCCCCGGGGCATCTGTGGAGCTTCAACAGAGGGTGTCTGATCCACAAGACACCGCGCTATCAATCACTGGAGTCAGACCGCTGGGAGCTGACTACTCGCAGAAGCGGGTTATTCAAAGGTTATTCTAACTTTAACTTTTCTCGGGGAGGGCTAACACAAGGTAGACCGGGTTATCTTAGAAAATGTGAGCAGCCCACGAGACAACGTTGTGCGCAGTGACTACAAGATAACCCGATGGCACACGGCACACTTAGCAGAGGTGCTTGGTACACAAGTCAGGCTCCATTTGTGACTTAACTCTGGAAATCGGCAAAGTCTTCAATTTCTCCTCTGAGGAAGCTCAAAAGGTTATCTGATGATTTTTTTTAAAATCCAACTCCAAACCCTCCTTTGGCGCTCCCCCACGGAGGAACACTTTCTACTGCTCTCTTTGAGCAAGGGTTGCATGCTGGGAATTCGTCACGGAGAGAGAGAGAGAAAAAAAAAAGATAAAATTCACACACAGCTAGAAACAGACAAAAAGGTCACATGAGGTTTGGCTAGATTCCTGCTCCGGTACATACACGCCCCCACACACACACACACACACACACACACACACACACACGCACGCACACACACACGCACGGACACACACACACACACACACACACACACACACACACACACACAGATTCCCCCATGTCCACATTAACAAAATAGGAACATGGGCAGACATGACAAGAAGCAGGTCCATGACATGGATGTAAAAGAGATGGAGAGAGAGAGAGAGAGAGATCACACACCATTACCTGTTAGCCAGCAGAACTGTGAAGGTCACCTGACTCGTTCTCTGATAGGTTGTCAGCAGCGTAGCCCAGTCCCTCTCCTTCTCACTCACGTCTGACTGTTGACAAATGAGCAGTGAGTATTGTTAGTTATTAATCAGCGTTAATATGATCACAAAATTACTGCTCCAGCTGGGCCTAACTAAGAGGGAGGGCTTCCCACGCGAGGGCCAATCCCACACAATCTATCTATCATGTCTGCACAAGAAGGTTTTTATTCCAATAAGACAGCAATTAATTTATAAATCCATTTGGGGAGGGATGTAGCCATCATTTATAAAAAGATAAATCAATTTTGGGAGGTGAGTCGTTATTCTTCCAGCGGTTGTTGGTGGCAGTTTGCCCATCGTCTCCCTGCGTCTCCCTGCGTCTCCCAGCGTCTCCCTGCTCCGTTGCACTGGGCCTTTGTTAGCACAAATAAAAACCCAATTTCTTTGATTGCCAGAACGTCACTTGTAACCCCAGCTGAGTTTTTTATTTATTTATTTATTTATTTTTTATTGGAGAGACGCTTGCAGGCTCCGCCTCCTCCTGGCAGCTGATTGATGGATCATCTCTCTTTTTGTTGTTGTCGTTGTGTTCTCCCTTCCCTCCGTTTGATTTGACAAACAGCACGGCCACCTGAAGCCAGTGAAGCGTTTTAATCATCCTCTTAATAGGCTGCTTTATGCAAAGCAACGCAAACGCCTCCGATAAGCAAAAAAAAAAAAAAAAGGGGGATTAGGAGTGCTGTAGCTAGCGCGGAACAATACCACGGCAGGATTAGCCTTCGGGCTCAGGGAACACCAAACCTCAGCGGCATCGCGACGAGAACAAAAGCGCAGAGTTCTCCCCGAACAAGCCTCACGGTTACTGACCTTCAAGCTCCTGACACAAGTGCAGGCAGCGTCTGCCTTCAACCTGTTCAAGGGGACGGAGACAGAGCGAGAAGATCTGCGCGGAAGATTCCAGGAGGGTAATAGCGGCGTAGTGTAGTAGCAGCACTTTGCTCGCACAGTTCACGACGGACCTCTGTCCGAACATCGTGTCTCTCTAGAAACCTTCTGTACGTCACAGCAAGTTTTATATATAAAACCATCTAGTCACTATATATCACCCGTCCCACAAAAGGGACACACATATATATATATAAACACACACACATTCACACACACTACAGTCACAGCAGCACCCTACTTGATGAGTTCACCTTTCAAGTGTTTTAAAACTCTCTGCTCTTTGAGTTTTAACCTTTCTCTGCGTATTCTCTTTGCTTTCCCTTCATACTAAAGGAACCCGGCCCGCCGTGGGAGCAGGCGACCTGTGGAGAATTGTGGGAATTCATCCTAGAAAAGCACTTTAAAGACCTCGTGCGTCTGCGCTGCCGTGCGCTCACCTTGCCTGCTCGACGCCAACGGCCTTGAGGAGAAGCTACACTGAGTCGCGCGTTGGGGGGCGGGGTCACAGCTCAAACGAACCGCTTTAATTACAAGTTGGGCGAGGAACATCTGGCGGATGGCGTGTGTTTAAGACGCGTGGAGGCGAAGAGCAGGGACCCTTCACGTGTGTTTGCAGGAGAGAGGATTGTGGGAAGGAGGCGGGAGAAGGAGAAGACACCGACCTGATCGGACGTAGCCGGGCCAACGCAGTGGAAGTGAGAAAAGGGGTCGAAGGGGCGGGGCAGAGTGCCGTGGGCGCTGGAGGTGGAGGCGGGGAAAAGAACAGGGGGCGGTCCCCGGGGAGAAGACGTTTCATCTTCGGCCGAGGTTAGTATGGACCTTAACAACCCCTGCAAAATCAAAGGAGCAGAAAGAGAGAGAAGGAAAAAGAGAGAGGGGACGGGGTAGAAAAGGGAGAGAGAAAGAGAGAGAGATCAGCCTAACTCATGTAAAAATAAAACTCCTCTCTAAAAAAAGATCACAGCATGTGAAGTTGGGAAGGTTGGAAGGACAAAGATATCAAAGTTCACACAAACCTGAATAAGTCTAGACATACATTATTATTAGACTACATTTCACTACTACCCATTAAAAATGGTAAAATTAAGCAGGAATCTCTACAGGCTTATTGAACACACCAGTGTACAAATGAGTACATCTCTACAATTATTACATATCCAATTTTGGACATAATGGACATTTCTTTTCTTTCTATTCCCTGAGTAATTGGCCTGACAATGGTAGAAATTAATCAGTCGATCTAGAATAGGATTTGGAAACAGGACATTTGAAGAGGACAGAGAGATATGTATAGATCTGACACAAAGAAGCACGTCACTCAAGAACAAACTTAAAATAAAACTTTGAATCCTCCATCGCAGTGTTTCACCACAGACCCACATACAACGGAGAGATCTGGACCCTATGAGAGAAGTGAGAGAACCCTTTGGCCAACACCCAACGACACTCCTCCGTTCTCACGTATAATCTACATGACACTCTACTACACTTGTGGCCTTTGAGGAGAATTTACTATGCACGGGTGTCGTCAACAACAACAACAACCACAGGTAAACAACAAAACAACAGCACAGACCCTGTCAACATTTTCTAGAAACATTTTTTTAAGAGCCAGTCAGGTTCATCGAGATCATATATGAGAATTGCTGGATCTGCTAAAAATAAAGTGAACATTCCCATCTTTATACATCTTTATCTTTGTTTCCCTGGCAGCAGTGGTGTCAAAGGTCATGCTTGTTGCTCTACACTTTTGACCCCAGTGCCCACGTGTGCCTGTGCCAGGCTGTGCCCCCCCCCCCGGGTGCGCAGACGACTAATTGCGTGGTGGGGAGTGGGGAGGGACCCACCTCATTGAGCTGCACGGTGCGATAGATCCGCCCGAGGTTCTGGCTGCCACCTGTTCCCTGGCACCACGCCAACAACCACGGCCCCATTTTCTGCTCAGTGGGTTCGGAGAGTGCACCCCTCTCCTCCAACAGACCCCCCTCCACCCTCTGCTCAAACACGCTGATGGAGCCACACAGGGAGAGAGAGAGAGAGAGAGAGAGAGAGAGAATGTTTTCACATTGTATATTAACACTCTGCTTATACAGTATGAGGAAAATGCCCTGACAAATGGCCATCATATGGGCACTGCAGGGGCAATTGAACAGGGTAAGCAAGGTTGAAATGTTTGCAATGTTGCCTGCAATGAAAGCAATGATGTCACATCTTTTACCATAATGCATAAAAAAAAACAAACAAAACAAAGCAGGGGCAGAAAATGTGCCAATAAAAAGCCCAAAAGAAAGCTACAGTAGAACTCTAGAGTAAAACACCAGAGTAGAACCCTAGAGTAGAACCCTAGAGTAGAACCCTAGAGTAGAACCCTAGAGTAGAACATTAGAGTAGAACATTGGAGTAGAACCCTAGAGTAGAACCCTAGACTAGAGTAGAACCCTAGAGTAAAACACCAGAGTAGAACCCTAGAGTAGAACATTGGAGTAGAACATATGAGTAGAACCCTAGAGTAAAACACCAGAGTAGAACCCTAGAGTAGAACCCTAGAGTAGAACCCTAGAGTAGAACCCTAGAGTAGAACATTGGAGTAGAACATTGGAGTAGAACCCTAGAGTAGAACCCTAGACTAGAAGTAGAACCCTAGAGTAGAACACTGGAGTAGAACCCTAGAATAGAGTAGAACCCTAAAGTAGAACACTAGACTAGAGTAGAACCCTAGAGTAGAACCCTAGAATAGAACACTAGAGTAGAACCGCAAAGTAAAACCATAGTGTAGAACGCTAGTGTAGAACCCTAGAGTAGAACGCTAGCGTGAGCGTCACTGGGTTGCCAGAGTGAACCTGTAGTCCACCCCAACTCCACCTCCCAGCTCTTCCTCTGTTAGCATCTTGGTGCTCGTCAGGAAGTGAGTGAGGAACCTGCTCCCACACCTGCTGTCAGTGTGGGTTGTGTGTTTTTGTGCCCTCTCTCCCGATCACCGTCTTCTCCCCGCAATCAGGCGGTGACACGGCGACTGCAGCCTGTCAGGCGGCCCTTAGCCGCGGTGACATTGAGCAGGGCCGCACACACAGGCCGGGCCGCCCGGAGCGCGTGTCAGCACCTGGGCCCCCACATCCTTCGCCCGTCCGTCAGCGTGCAGGTGAGGCAGATGATTGGATCCAGTCAGTGGGTTGATTAATGAGGGGCCCGGCGTATCCAGGACGAGCTATCAATCACGTCATTAGGGCCAATGTGCCCTGAAAGAAGCAGAACCCCCCCCCCCCCCCCCCAACCCACCCCCCCCCACTCCCCCCCCACCAGCAGAACCCACTGCATTCATCTTCATCTGGGTATCCATGCCGTCAGGCCCTGCCAGGGTCACCATGATGGAGAGCAATCATCTTCTCCTCTACAAATTACTTTGCAAAGACAAGAGACTGGAGAGGTGTGTGTGTGTGTGTGCACGCATGCATGTGTGTGTGTGTGTGTGTGTGTGTGTGTGTGTGTGTGTTGACAAGGCTGGGGGTTAGGGAACCCACTCTCCACTGCTGAACTGTACGGTGATTGTTTACAACACAAGCAGTGGTGGAAAGTGAAGGTTATTTTAATGAATAGTAATGGACCCACTGAGTGCCTGAGACAGGTGATACATAATCACTCTACCCATCATCCCTCGCTTTTTTCCTGCTGTCTTTCCTGTCGTTTACGGAGCAACATTTCCTGGAACCCTAGCAGTAATTTACCTTGTTTTTTTTCAACTGTGATACGGTCTTTAATCATTTTCAATAAGAGTAATTAAGAAAGAGCGCTGCTTGTCCTGTATGTGGGAGAAGTTGTGGGTTTGTCCAAAGAGGACAAACACGTCAAAGCCCAGTGATGTCACTTCTCCAAAAACATCACGCTTGTCTCTTCTCCGAAACGATACCAACAGGGTCATCACTCACGATAAGCATAGCATGAAATTCAAATAGGAGTCGAATGCAATTTTCCCAAATGTAAACTGCTCATTGATTAAATGACTGAACTTTGAACTTGGAGCAAAAGTCAAGTTCCCAGTCTGGTAAATACAATTACGCATGAACATACCAGCACGCACATTTTCAACGGATGAATTTTCAATCGCATTAACTTAAACTTTTAATGCAAAAGAGTTAAAAAAGAGGTGAAACAAACTCCTCACCCTCCCTAACCCCACACCACCACAGTCACCTACTCTCTACCCCACACTCACCTCCTCACCCCACCTCCCTACCCCACACCCCCACACTCACCCTTACACTCACCTCCTCACCCCACACCCCCACACTCACCCTTACACTCACCCCCTCACCCCACCTCCCTACCCCACACCCCCACACTCACCCTTACACTCACCTCCTCACCCCACACCCCCACACTCACCCTTACACTCACCTCCTCACCCCACCTCCCTACCCCACACCACCACACTCACCTCCTCACCCCACCTCCCTACCCCACACCACCACACTCACCTCCCCACCCCACCTCCCTACCCCCCCCCCATCCACACACTCACATCCCCCCCCCCTCACCCCAGAGACTCACCTCCCAGCACAGAGCCTGCGTGCCCTCTCCAGTTGTGTGGAGCTCCACGCTGGCCTCATCTCCTCCAGGCTCTGCAGGACCTTCTGGGCAGTGGGCTTGGCCACGCCCCTCTGCGGGTCCACGCTGGCCTGCAGGCAATCGGAGACCAGGGCTAGTATCTCCCTCGTCCCTGGCTCCAGTGGGCGGGTGGAGGCCAGCTGCAGACTCCGCCCGTCCTTCAGGTCATGGGCCAGACGGGTCAGCAGCACCCACGGCAGCAGACCCGCGGCCCTCGGCTGCCGCCCGCGCCGGGCCAGCCGCCCCTCGGCCACGTGGAAGAGGTAGCGGATGGGGAGGGGGAGGGAGGCCACCACGGAGGGAAGGGTGGTGAAGATGAAGGTCAGTGCCTGGATGGTCAGGGCAGTGCTGTCTGTAATGCAGGAGGAAGCAGACCGTGGTCAGAACATCCAGACATCCCAAGAACCAAACCCACTCATTCAGATAGGCAGGCCTGCAGTATCTGAGCAAAGCCCCCTGTAGTTGCAACTTCACAATCAAACAATCAGTAATGTTCATAATAACATCACACTGTCACCCTGTTGGAACGAGAACGAGTTGTCGTCCACGTTGTCTCCCCTAAATCTCCCTGGATTTTTCCCGAGGAGTTCACGCACCCGTCTTGGGCGCCTGCGGTGTGTATTTCCACTGGCTGGGAATCTTGGCCAGAATGTCCTGCGGAAGGTCCCGTCGGAGCTGCGGGCCACACAGGTCCTGATGTTCCTGCATCATGTTCACCAAGTGACGTAGCAGGCAGCTGACGGGCTTGGACACCACAGCTCTGACACAAGGAACCAATGGTGACTCTGCCACGGACAACTCTGTGAAAATAAACACTGGCTTGTTAGTTAACTGCACTTACAAACATCTAATTAGTTCACTTTGTGCACCTTAATTCATTTAGATTATTTGTACTGTATATGTTTGAAGTATACTACAGATAAATAAATTGACTTGGGACATTTCAATTGAGTCAAGATCAGATTTTATACTACTGATAAGTATATATTGGTATTTTACAGGACAATCACACTAAAGACCTCCGGAGTGGATATTGCTTCAACATTACTTCAGATTTATTCAAACATTATTCTGATCTGCCATGGACATCAAAGCCCACTAAGATGCCAAGCGAAATAAACCAAATCAAGACTCAATGCCAGGCCAATAACCCGGTTGGCACTGGTGACAAGTCCAATTATTTTGCCTTCTAAGTGACACACGGACGTGTGCTGATACTAAACAAAGCTCATCGTCCATGTCTTTGTTACAGCGCTGATTTTCATTGGTTCTCCTCAAGTGCCGTCAATTAAGCCAATTAAGCCTGCAGGAAGGTTGTGTAACGAGAGAGGACCAGTGTGTGTTCACCACCCTCGCTGCTCACGAGGCTCTCTCGTGCCGCCCCACCCCCCCCTTCTCATTTGTCTAATTTATGCAACAATAATTACCCCTAGCATGTAATAAAAACACCATAACGGGTAGTCTGGCTCTGTAGGAGTCCAGATTAAACCCCCCCCGGATCAAAGGCGGCTCCCACAGCAAAGCGTCAGGCCGTAATTGGAGTCTCTGTGTCGCAATGCTAAATGGAGGCACTAGCCATTAGCACAGGAGGACATTTTCACACAGCAGCTTTTAGCAAAGAGGAGACTTGAGGGCAAAATGGACATAAATAAGCAGTCAAATGGGCTTCTAAAGGTTTAATTATGGCTCTAGTCTATGACGAATCCACGTGTGCCCCCCCAACTACAGCGGCGGGCAGTGTTGCTAGCGCAGAGGGGTTACAGCAGGGCTTTGGTGGAGATGAGAAGATTCAGGAGTGCGGAGAGCCAGTGGAAAAGACACCTTACATGTCCACATGTCCCCCGTACCTGCTAAGCTGCAGAAGAACTCCCATAGGTGTCTTCTGTCTAGGTAGTCTTCCAGCACTAAAGCCAGTGCCCTGGGGACGCTGTTTAGGGAGGACAGGACACTGAAAACAGCCTCCACGAATTTGTCGGCAGCCTGTCGAGCCTCGGGGGACACCGCAGCCTCACTGTCCAGACACAGATCTGAAAACGTAGCAAGCCGGGCGATCAGTTAGCAGGATATTCCAGTGTTTCCCCGTGGGGTTTGATGGCGGCGTGGGATGCAGTGGAGAGCCGTGTGTGGGAATACGCACGCTGACTGCTGGATTAGCATACAAAAGATCACGCTGACTGCTGGATTAGCATACAAAAGATCACTCAGGCCCAGATTTTTAGGGCCGGTGGAACAACAGCGCAACAAACTTCCAGCAGGAGCCACACAACCTACTTCGCTTTACGAGTACGTCGCTTATTAAAAGGAGATTTGGAACATTCGCACCACGGACGAACATTTGCAACACCTTCTCAGCTATGGTGCAATTCAATAACATAATGCAGCAAAAAGCCAAGACCGTCCGAACGAAAATGGCGGGGCCTTCGTGGACGAACGGGACGACTCTGTCTTCAGAGGGGCTGACGATACGCAGAGACAGCAGACATGGCGGTTTGACAGAAGGTCCTTGTCCGGGCGTCGTCTCCTGGGCTGAAAGCAGCAGCGTTGATCCACTCCAGCCACCGTCAGTCTCACCCGGAGGAGCTGACAGGCGAGGGAGTGAGACACGGAGACGTAGCACGGCGGGTGGAGGACGAGCAGACGTCCCTCCTGACAGGACCGTGTGGACAGGACAGGCCTAAATGACACCTTAAAGGACATGGCTTGCTAATACCTTGCTAGTTTAGCAGGTGTAGGTTGTTTTCCTTCATTGGGATAAAAAGAAACAAACAAAAAGAAAACCAGGGCAAAAATAGTTTTTTGTGCGTTTAGGTGAGTCGTGTGTCCCAGGATGCAATGCTGTAGGTCTCGAAGTGTTCCTTCGGCAGAAAGACTGCAGGGGATCACTGCCGTTTCTCCACACGCAGCGTGCCGTGTTTGCAAACGGCCTCTCTTTCTTTTCTTTTTGTTTTTAGCAAAAAAAGCTAAAGTTCAGATGCGGTGTCACAGGAAGCAGCGCCCAGCGGCCCCGTGACCCCACGACCCTGCTATAGCGTCAGATACGAATGCGCTACCTCTCGAGGACCCTGACTGGAGTCAGATATAGCGTTGCATTAAAGAATGCAAAGCACACCAGCACACATTAACGAGGGTGTTCAGACCAGTGGCTAAGCTCAATAGCGGGGCTTCCGTGCACTGGACACTGTATTTCTGCCTAATTAGCCGGACTGGGCCCGCCTTGCATTGATTTACAGCTAGGCGGTTGCCGTGGCACAGTTGCCATGGCGCAGTCGCCGTGGCGCAGCATCGAAACAGGCGCTCAGGCCCGGACATTAATGAGCCCTCTGTAATGCTAACGAATGGGCCATGTGCAAAAGTGTCTCTAAAGGTTACACTTCTCCAAGAGGCCAAGAGAGGAAGATCTTTAAAGGTCGTTCACCCCTTCACTCCCCCCCACAACGAGTGTTTATCACAGAATGATGAAGATGGTGATGATGAGGGACGTCTGAAGTCACCGTAACGATGACAACCACTGCGGCGTGATGAGGGACCATCCGGTGAGCGTTCCTGCCATTACAACAGAGTTGGTGGTTAAGCCGTAACTACACGACACCTTTGGAAATCTAGTCTAGTAACGTTACGAAGTGTAACACACACAAACACAAACCCTGAGAGGTGTCAGTCTGCCTGCAGAGAACATCGTACGCAAACATCATCACACAAATTACGCAATCCAAGAGCTCGTCGACGCTGCTGTGCGTGAACGTGTCGAGTGAGTGCGGGCACAGCCGGTGGGCGGGCCTTGCGGTGTGTGTGTGGGGGCGGGCCTTGAGGCGAGTGGGCGGGGCTTACGTGAGTGGGAGATCAGTGTGCGGAGCAGCAGGCCCTCGGCGTGCAACGAGGCCTGCAGCAGCAGAGCGGGCCCACAGCCGGGCCCCGAGCCCACCAGACCCAGCAGCCACAGAGCGCGGTGCCGGCCGGCCACGGGGTCCCTGCGGAGGGAGAGAGATGGGCAGGCGTCAGGCAGCAGGGGCTCCAGCGCTCTGCCCCAGGCAGGTCTTTACACGGCAGGTCTTCTGCGGCGCTCCACACTAATACGCCTGCTCATTAGAGCTGTGAACGTGAGCACCAGGGCTGGAGAGTGTTCAACATTCACCACAAAAATGAAAAAGACACTTCAGAAGGAAGCCACAGGCTTATATATATATATATAAATATATACACAGACGCACACACACACACACACACACATACAAACACATTTAAGTCTTAATATAACCCTAAAGTTTCCAAGAGAAAAGTTCTAGTAGAATTTGCACAGAGCAACTGCAAGCAATACACTGACGAAGGGAAACGCAGGTTAAAACGGGTTAAGCGCTTATGGCGACGTGTGAACCAGCCACTCTTGTGATAAAATACTGCAGTGTCAGCGGTGGAGGGAACTGGGTCTGACAACACGGCCAGGAGACGGGCCTGAGCCTCTACCTGCAGGAGCAAATTATGATGACACAAGGATGCAAATCCCTATAATAAATATAAAACAACCAATAATAATAAAAATAAACTCATTTCAGCCCTTTGGGTCAAAGGGGGTTGGAGTTGATCTGTGTACTCAGAACATAGTGACGTCACACGCACACACACACACACACACACACACACACACACACACACACACACACACACACACACACACACACACGGACGACAGGCAACATTTCAGCGCTTTCCATGTAGATGTTAAGGAAGCTACACAATTAAACACCACAATTCCAATTATGTTTAATTATTTTGACCAACACTGGGAAAGAATTAAATCTCTCATTACAGATTTTTGTACTGCAAATATACTAGCAAATGAACATTTCATTCAATTGACTCAGTGGACATATAGTTTGTTAAATTTACGTTCTCCTGTACCTCAGGAGGTGCTGTGGGAATAACGTTGGGTTGACCACGTTTAGCCAGATAGGACCACAGTTAGCTCTCGTCCCTGCCGCCGTGCCAGACGGTTCCTCTCCAAACCCATTCTGGAAAGTTCTACATTCACACAAGAGAAACAGCTCAACCAAGCAGAGTCTGAAGTATAATCTTAAAACAGTGTTTGGGGGTGTTTCCAGAGCGGTACCTGTAGAGCTGTTTCAGGGGTGCAGTGAGGATGACCAGTACACCTAGGAGTTGATCACACATGTTGTGGATGAAGGCCATCCAGGTTCCCGAGGCCAGGTCCGGCCGAACCAGCTCGTCCACGCTGCCACACACACTCCACATCAGCCGGTACACACACAGGAGGATGGCCTCGATGTCCGCCCTGCGTGAGGAGGTGCCGTCAGTGGGTGGTCCCACCAAACAACAGCCAAGGCGGACACAGTGTCTGTCCATCCATGTGTTTTCTCTCAGTAATTCTGACACAGAGATTAAAGCACTGGAATGTGTACAGACATGCCCCCCAACACCCCCCCCCCCCCCCCCCCACCCAATACACCAGCATGCTAAACGATGTCCGTGTTATGTATGTGATCACCACGTCAGCATCAGGGCAGGTCAGAACTACACACCTACTTAGAGGCCCTGATCAAAGGTAACCTTTCACCAATGTATCAATCTTTATCTTCTCTACAATACCCTCACTGGACAACCGACATCCCCTACATAGACAGAGTGAGAGAGAGAGAGAGAGAGAGAGAGAGAGAGAGAGAGAGAGAGCGAGCACTACATTGAGAAAGAGAGAGAGAGAAAGACAGCATGAACTACAGTAAGAGAGAGACAGTGAGAAAGAAAGAGAGATATAGTAAGTGAAAGAGAGTGAGAGAGGGCTACAGTGAGAATGAGAGGGCGAGAGAGAGGGGGAGAGAGAGAGCGAGGGAGAGAGAGAGAGAGAGAGAGAGAGAGAGAGAGAGAGAGAGAGAGGGAGAGAGAGAGTTTGCAGACGTCCATCTGCTGGGCAGATTCAGAGCTGAGTCTGGAATCAGCAGTACTCAGGCACCCTTGCAGCAAAGTGAACTGGAGAAAACTTAAAGCAGCTCCTTCCATCATCCACACCTCCCTCTCTCTCCCTCCCTCTCCCTCTCTCCCTCTCTTCCTGCCTCCCCCCCTCCCCCTCCATCCTCCACTCTCCACCGCCTGCACGAGCCCTTGGGCAATCTCCGCTTTCTCGCCGCTCACCACCCGAGGCGGTTGGGGGTGAGGGTGGGGAGAGGTGGAGAGGTGGAGGGGCTGGTGTAGCCGTACACCGGCGACCTCTTTAAGCATTTTAACTATGTGCTAATATGGAGCATGCATCCACCCAGCCCCTCCCCCACAGCCCACACCCAAGGCCCCACAGAAGGCCAAGTTCTGCCCAGGCCCGGTCTGATCGCTGACGTCTGATCGTTGAGGATGCGTGACGTGAGTTTAGAGTGATAGCCTTAGTCCTTGGGTGTACAGCTGAACTTACCAAAACCTGATTGTGGAAGTTCTTGTTCTCTGGTGTCTACCAACACTGCATGTTTACATTGTCAGTCATCTATGGCCAAAGCTTACGATTTATAAACTCCCACTTTGCAAAAACAACCTGTGTGAATTGACTGTTAAACGCAGCCCATACTGACAGCTGTGCAATAAGCACTCCGTTCCTCCGTTGTGAAGAAATGTGTGATAAATTTCACTGGGGGTGTTACTGTCAAAGACCACAAGTATCTACTGCATGCAGCTTACCAATGGGCTACGAGATGGGCTGCTGTCTAATGGCTCCAGTAAAGACCCAACCGTGTTATACACACTCGTGTCCAGCTCAGAGTGGCTACATCAGCCGTGCATCGTTACTGGGTCACTACTCAAACTGCTGGAGAACCCCTGAGAACCGCTGACGTTAAACGTTGACGGCGTCGGACTCGTGGGCCATAGATCGCTTCTGTTCCGTTTCATCGGACACCGATTCCCACCCTCACATTACACGTACATACAGCGCCAAACTCCTTTCTGACCCTCAGGGTTTCTCTGTATGTTCCATTCACCGCCACTCTGTAGCAGATCACATCAGATTTAGAAATACTGCCACTCACCCCCGAAGCCAGAACTGGACTAGCATAACTAAAAGCACCACGTAAAACGCTGCCCTGCACCACGATGTCTCCAGAACCGCCGTCCCTCGAGACACAACGGAGACGTGCGACTAGACTCTTATGTCCCGGAGCCCAGCTGCTGGAACAAACTTCTACTGCAGGTCCGTACAGCTGAGACACCGGCTGCCTTCATACGAAAACTAAAGACTTAAAGTCAGGGAAGCCACTGAGCACTTTAAATGTCTTCGTCGTCCCCATGTTAGTGAGGGTTTCAGACTAATAGCATTCTTGACACTAACCTATCTAAGCTCACCTATCTAAGAATGGAGAATACAAAGAACTTTTGTAAGTTGCATTGGACAACTGTGTCTGCCAAATGTTGTAAATGTAAATTAGGGTTAAATTATGCTGGAAATAAGACCAAGATTCAGGCAAAAATCAGTGCATGTGTATCTTTACATGCATAATCACTGCAGTCTGCTGCTTCCATTTCTTCCGCTCAAATGAAAGGTTTATAAGCCTAACCGACCTTTAAAGGCTGTTTTTGCAATGGAACACATACACAGCGTGATCAAAAGACTGCAGACATCACTGACAACTGCCAAACACCCGTGTGATGAGTTTGCCATCTGACGTTGGGGCAGTGGGGCCGTGGCCAGGCCAGCTCTCTGGTACCTGATCTGGGGAAGTCTTCGGCAGGATGGACGGGCGCGCGAGTATCTCTGAAGCAGGAGCTCCAGCGTCTGAGCCAACACCTGAGCCAAGGTGTCCTGGGCCAGCGTGGGGGACAGCGCCCCCCACAGGTCACTGCGCAAGCCGCAGAGAAAGTAGTGCCACATTTGGATGGAGAAGGAACACCGCTCGCCCTGTGAAAGAGAGAGAGGGAGAGAGAGGGAGAGAGAGAGAGGGAGAGAGGGAGAGAGGGAGAAGGAGAGAGGGAGAAAGAGAGAGAGAGAGAGAGGGAGAGGGAGAAAGAGAGAGAGAGAGAGAGAGAGAGAGAGGGAGGGAGGGAGAGGGAGAAGGAGAAAGAGAGATGGTGAAAGAGAGAGAGAGAGAGAGAGAGAGGGAGGGAGGGAGAGGGAGAGGGAGAGAGAGGGAGAGAGAGAAGAAATATGGGGGGAGGAAGAAAAAATAATGAAAAAACAAGCTGAACAGAGAGATATTAAAACCACACTGCACGAAAACAGAAAGAATGTCAGAGACGGAGTGAGGAATGGGAGCGGGGGGGTCAGAGTGGGGGGGTCAGAGTGGGGGGGGGGGCAGCCCATCTCTCGGGGGGGTCTCACGGTCACGTCACCTGCCCTCTACACCTAACTCTCTCCTTCCCACTGAGACACACAGAGAAGCTGGAAGCTTTGAAGGCCCTGTCTGGAGAAACCATCACCATGTTCTCTTCAGAACATCAACCAACACACACACACACACACACACACACACACACACACAGAGCAGAGATGACAGAAACACAAACGACTCTTACAGAGGGTTAGGGGCAGCGCTGTGGAGAAGGTTTGAGGACATTACGCCGTATGACGCGAGAGTCGCAGGCGTTGGACAGGACCGGACAAGACCGGACCGGACCGGACTGAGGTCTGCTGGCCAGCCAAACGGCTGGACCCACAGTGCGGTGCTCAGACCCCCTAACAGGGGAAGCAGGAGGAAGCACAGAAATGGAGGAAAGGAAAGGGGGAGGGGTTACATTGGGAGGGGGCGGAGCTCCGGGTCAACAGGGACAGAGAGGCGGGCAGTCAGTCTCACACCTGTGCACAGCAGTCATGTCTGCAACACAACCCTTAAAGGTGTGTGTGTGTGTGTGTGTGTGTGACGAACGTAGCCGCTGTCACACTAGTATAGTGTTGTACAGAACACACACCTACAACACCACCAACACACTAGTGCAACAACGTTCTCACACTACAACACTGACTGGGATCAATAAATACAGCAGATACATATGAAGGTGTGGAAGGCGTTTGTATGCTGTGTTTTGTAGTCTGTGTCTGGAGGAAAACACATGGTACTCCTGAATTACGGAAGCCCAGAAGCTAAAGAGCATTTTTTTCCTAATAAAATATATTAGGATCATATTAGGATAATTCATTTTCAGATCATTTGGCACTGTAATGACTCGACTTAGTAAACAGCACACATTACCACACAGGAAGAGTGCCATCGGCACTCAAACACGTGATGTCACACTGCCCGGACTCCCCAACAATGTAAATCAATGCAAATGAACGTCTTAAACCAAGCCTGTGTGAGAGGGAGGTCTGTGTGAGAGGGAGGTCTGGCAGCGTCTGCACCTCGTGGAAGGGTTTGGCGTCTGCCCAATGGTGGCTCTCGGCGTCCTGGAGCAGGCTGGTGGCACACACGTTCACACAGTAGCTGGTCAGGTGCTCACGCAACGCCTCCGTCACGTCACGGCTCCTCGCGATGGGCAGCAGAGTCAGAGACCTGGGGGGGCTGAGCACATCGGAGACGCATCAAAGCCGTGGGGGTTTAATTGGGGGGGGGGGGGGTACGGGTACATCTCACGGGTCAAAAAGACACCAAGTGAGTGATATCAGGAAATGGCTCTGATTATTACCTGCCAATCATTCACCTCCTTCCTCTTAGGTGCGTCTAACCCCGCCCCCTACACCCCCCATACCTCTCTGAGAAAGAGGCCCAACATGCTGGACGCTCTCTGTCCCACCTCCTGCCTCTCATTCCCACCCCAGGTCCCCCCCCCCGCCCTCCCCAGTTTTGGTGAGCTAACATCTGTTTTCCAACAAACACACATCCTCTCGTAGATAAACAGTCCTGTCAGGACTCGCGGGCTCACAGAGATCCCGCTCCGATTCTTTACAATCCAATTATGGCATTTTAGTACGTCTGGCAACGGCCTGACAGTCTCGCTGGCCGGGGAAAAACCCTCCGCTAGACTAACTATAAATCCAGAGGCTCCAGAGGCTCTTCCCTTACACCAGTACCCTCTCATTTTATGTACAAACATGCATATTAAAGTTTAATTTTCAGGACAGAGCTGATTTTTTTTAATGTACCGTTTTATATGTGCTGTTTTTATCGTGCGTGGAAAGATGGAGGGTTATATATGGAAGTCAGAATTGCAAGAGACAGAAGGCTGAACAGCACTGAGGTTGTGGACGAGGTTCTGGATAACGTTGTGGACGAGGTTGTGGACGAGGTTCTGGATAACGTTGTGGACGAGGTTCTGGATAATGTTGTGGACGAGGTTGTGGACAAGGTTGTGGACGAGGTTCTGGATAACGTTGTGGACGAGGTTGTGGACGAGGTTCTGGATAACGTTGTGGACGAGGTTGTGGACGAGGTTCTGGATAACAATGTGGACGATGTTGTGGACGAGGTTCTGGATAACGTTGTGGACGAGGTTCTGGATAATGTTGTGGACGAGGTTGTGGACAAGGTTGTGGACGAGGTTCTGGATAATGTTGTGGACAAGGTTGTGGATAACGTTTTGGAGGAGGTTGTGGAAGAGGTTGTGGACGAGGTTCTGGATAACGTTGTGGACGAGGTTGTGGACGAGGTTCTGGATAACGTTTTGGAGGAGGTTGTGGAAGAGGTTGTGGAGGAGGTTCTGGATAATGTTGTGGGCGAGGTTGTGGATAACGTTCTGGAGGAGGTTGTGGACGAGGTTGTGGACGAGGTTGTGGACAAGGTTGTGGAGGGTAGAGGAGAGGGCTCTGAGCAGCTCCCTAACCAACAGCACACACTGCGCTCACCTGGATGTCTCTTGGCGCTCCCGTGTTATATATCTTGTATTAAAAAAGAAAACCACATTCTTTACCCTGGTTGTGATATACAGCAAACATAATTCAAGCGAGGAAGGAAACCATGGTTTATGGTGAGGGAAAAATTACAACCTGCAATATTTCTAATATCAAGTGTCAGCAAACGTCGAACGCATGGAAGGTTAATGCTTAAGAATTCAGGGGGAAAAGAAAAGTCGGAGGTTAAAATTCAAATTCCTTCTTTCTAAGTTTCTAAGCTTCACAAGACAAAAAGCAGAAAGACGTCTTGCTAGGCACCCTTGATGCAGAGCACGCCGTCTACAAGGAGACGCTCCTGCCCACGGAGGGAGCAGAAACACCCCCCCCTTCCAGGGAGGCCCTTCAACACTCCACAGTGGGCTTACAGGTTCACGCACGCCTGGTGCTCTAGGAGATTTGTAAGCGGTAGTGTTCCCAAAGTCATGGGCCTTGATAAGGGGCCTTGAACGAGAAGCTGAATGAGGGGTGTGTGTATGTGTGTGTGTGTGTGTGTGTGTGTGTGTGTGTGTGTGTGTGTGTGTGTGTGTGTGTATGTAGTGGGAGGGGTGTGTGTGTGTGTGTGTGTGTGGTGGGGTGTGTGTGTGTGTGTGTGTGTGGTGGGGTGTGTGTGTGTGTGTGTGTGTGTGTGTGTGTGTGTGTGTGTGTGTGTGTGTGTGTGTGTATGTAGTGGGAGGGGTGTGTGTGTGTGTGTGTGTGTGGTGGGGTGTGTGTGTGTGTGTGTGTGTGTGTGTGTGTGTGTGTGTGTGTATGTAGTGGGAGGGGTGTGTGTGTGTGTGTGTGTGTGTGGTGGGGTGTGTGTGTGTGTGTGTGTGTGGTGGGGTGTGTGTGTGTGTGTGTGTGTGTGTGTGGTGGGGGGTGTGTGTGTGTAGTGGGAGGGGTGTGTGTGTGTAGTGGGAGGGGTGTGTGTGTGTGTGTGGTGGGGTGTGTGTGTGTGTGTGTGTGTGTGTGTGTGTGTGTGGTGGGGTGTGTGTGTGTGTGTGTGTGTGGTGGGGTGTGTGTGTGTGTGTGTGTGTGGTGGGGGGTGTGTGTGTGTAGTGGGAGGGGTGTGTGTGTGTAGTGGGAGGGGTGTGTGTGTGTGTGTGGTGGGGTGTGTGTGTGTGTGTGTGTGTGTGTGTGGTGGGGTGTGTGTGTGTGTGTGTGTGGTGGGGTGTGTGTGTGTGTGTGTGTGTGTGTGTGTGTGAGTGTGTGTGTGTAGTGGGAGGGGTGTGTGTGTGTGTGTGTGTGGTGGGGGGTGTGTGTGAGTGTGTGTGTGTAGTGGGAGGGGTGTGTGTGTGTGTGTGTTGGGGGGGTGTGTGTTCGGTGTGTGTGGGAGGGAGCTCTATTGCTGAAATGTCTTAAACACAAAAGCTTAAGCTTGATTGGACCACTACGGAATAATAACCGGTTTACAAGCAAATCAAACGGCTTCATTTCCTCTTCGAACATATATGGTCCTCAAAATACACCTGTGTCAAGTGTGTCATGGATTTAGAAATTTAATCAGACAGCAGCTGTGAAAAATGGCGATGATGCAAAGGTTTGTGCCGTGCGTGTGCCGTGCGTGTGCCGTGCGTGTGCCGTGCGTGTGCCGAGACTCACGTGCGAGCGGTGCTTTTCAGCTGGCTCTCGTAGTGCGTCAGTCTCTGATGCAGGTACGCGCTGCTGGCCAGCAGGGCGGCGAGGTTGCGCAGGGGGGCAGAGGCGGGCACCTCCTCCGCTCGCTTCTCCAGCCTGGCCAGGAGGGCGGAGGTCAGGCGTCCGCACGCCTCCACGTAGCTGGAGCGGACGGGCAGCAGGTCGTGGTCCTCGCACGCCACGGCCAGGGGGAGGAGGGCGTCTGTCT
>NW_027507113.1:117440-120037 GCF_052324685.1 Brachyhypopomus gauderio
CACTGATACCACTGACACCACTGACACCACTGACACCACTGACACCACTGACACCACTGATACCACTGACACCACTGACACCACTGACACCACTGACACCACTGATACCACTGACACCACTGATACCACTGACACCACTGACACCACTGACACCACTGACACCACTGATACCACTGATACCACTGACACCACTGACACCACTGACACCACTGACACCACTGACACCACTGATACCACTGACACCACTGACACCACTGATACCACTGACACCACTGATACCACTGATACCACTGACACCACTGACACCACTGACACCACTGATACCACTGACACCACTGACACCACTGACACCACTGACACCACTGACACCACTGATACCACTGACACCACTGATACCACTGACACCACTGACACCACTGACACCACTGATACCACTGACACCACTGACACCACTGACACCACTGATACCACTGACACCACTGATACCACTGATACCACTGACACCACTGACACCACTGATACCACTGACACCACTGACACCACTGATACCACTGACACCACTGACACCACTGACACCACTGATACCACTGACACCACTGACACCACTGACACCACTGATACCACTGACACCACTGACACCACTGATACCACTGACACCACTGACACCACTGATACCACTGACACCACTGACACCACTGACACCACTGACACCACTGATACCACTGACACCACTGACACCACTGATACCACTGACACCACTGACACCACTGACACCACTGATACCACTGACACCACTGACACCACTGACACCACTGATACCACTGACACCACTGATACCACTGACACCACTGATACCACTGACACCACTGACACCACTGACACCACTGACCCTGGAGAAACATTCACCTGAATGCCGGTCGGCATCTCCAGCGTGGCCCATCAAGCCCAGCGTGGTTGCCAGATCCTCTATGCTGCGATCCATCTCAAGTAGAGCGAGAGCGAGCTGCGACAGCTCCCTCAGCTGGTGGGAGGTCAGGATGAAGCTCCGCCCCTTTCTCTCGGCTACCTGAGGAGCTGCAGGTGGACACAACGCTCAGGTGATCGTGTGAGACTTAGAGTCAGTGCACGTGAAAACGGCATCTGTCAACCTGTCACACCACTTACAAAAACAAGAACAATCTGAAAAAGAAAACACGACACTTGAGTCCTTCTCAGAACCCAGATGAACAGGCAGCTGTTATTCCAAAGTGGCCCGATGACCGTAACACACACACACACACACACACACACACACACACACACACACACACACACACACACACACACACACACACACACACACACACACACAGCTGTATGACACTTTCCATCTCAGACACCCAGGCCATCCGTGTCACCATGTCACGCTGTGTTCCCAAGACAACAAATATTGTTTGGTTTTGAAGAGGGGATGCAGACAGCATTAGTAGAACCCAGAGGTGTTGGGGAGAGGATGCAGACAGCATTAGTAGAACCCAGAGGTATTGGGGAGAGGATGCAGACAGCATTAGTAGAACCCAGAGGTGTTGGGGAGAGGATGCAGACAGCATTAGTAGAACCCAGAGGTGTTGGGGAGGGGATGCAGACAGCATTAGTAGAACCCAGAGGTGTGGGGGAGGAGATGCAGACAGCATTAGTAGAACCCAGAGGTGTTGGGGAGAGGATGCAGACAGCATTAGTAGAACCCAGAGGTGTGGGGGAGAGGATGCAGACAGCATTAGCAGAACCCAGAGGTGTGGGGGAGAGGATGCAGACAGCATTAGTAGAACCCAGAGGTGTGGGGGAGAGGATGCAGACAGCATTAGTAGAACCCAGAGGTGTTGGGGAGAGGATGCAGACAGCATTAGTAGAACCCAGAGGTATTGGGGAGAGGATGCAGACAGCATTAGTAGAACCCAGAGGTGTGGGGGAGAGGATGCAGACAGCATTAGCAGAACCCAGAGGTGTTGGGGAGGGGATGCAGACAGCATTAGCAGAACCCCGAGGTGTTGGGGAGAGGATGCAGACAGCATTAGTAGAACCCAGAGGTGTTGGGGAGAGGATGCAGACAGCATTAGTAGAACCCAGAGGTGTTGGGGAGAGGATGCAGACAGCATTAGTAGAACCCAGAGGTGTTGGGGAGGGGATGCAGACAGCATTAGTAGAACCCAGAGGTGTTGGGGAGAGGATGCAGACAGCATTAGTAGAACTCAGAGGTGTTGGGGAGAGGATGCAGACAGCATTAGTAGAACCCAGAGGTGTTGGGGGGGGTGATCCAGACAGCATTAGCAGAACCCAGGGGTGTTGGGGGGGTGATCCAGACAGCATTAGCAGAACCCAGGGGTGTTGGGAAGCCTCCCTCGTGACCCAGTGTGGTGAAGACAGGAGGAGAAGGGGGGAAAAGGCCCTGATAATTGCGACATGATTGCCTCTAGATGCTAATGCAATTTTGTCACATTGTTATAACAAATCTGACAATATGACAACATAGTTATTCCCTTGTATCCTTCAGCTTAATCAGACACGGGGGAAATGAGGGATGGGAAGACTATAAATATCTTTATTTGTGTATAACCCCC